>NW_005371136.1:340427-361018 GCF_000412655.1 Myotis brandtii
GGTCATTCATATGCAAAAGCCTCTGCTAGCAGCTTGGGTGGGGCGGGGTCTCAGAGAATCAACAGGGCGGAGCAAACAGCTATTGCTGATCCTCAGTCCTGCCCTAAGAGGCTCTAGGTCTCAATGTCCTGCGGTAATCGCTGCAAGCACCTCTGAGAGAAAGCTGCCCTTGAGTTCCAACCGATGCCAGACAGTCCACTTTCTCCCCGTGTGAGTCTGGGTCCCCAGAGACTAGCCCGGAACTGGAGTTCAGAGCGGGAGGGTGTGTCTCCCTCCCAATTGAAAAAGACAACCGTGTCCTCAGTTGCCAGCCCTTTCCGTGGTGCGCCTTCGTCCCTCTGCACTTTACTTCCACACCTCCTCTGAGTCTCAGTGTGCTTTTCTCTTTCCTTCTAGTTGTACAATTTCCACTCAGCCAGCCTTCCTGTGGTTCTGGATGATGTCCGTTTTGTCTTTTAGTTGTATTTTTGAATTTGTTGTGGGAGGCAGCAATTTCCGGTGTTTACCTATGCCGCCATCTTGGTTTCTCCCTGATTTCTACCTTTTAAAATTTATGGAGAAAGGAGAGGATCAAATGGAGAGGTGGAAGTTACACTCACGTCCTCCCAGGATCATATTAAAATTACAGCCAAATCATAGAACAATGAACCTGGATAACCATCTGAAGACTAGCTGAACTGAAGTCTTACAACTAAGGATATACAGAGGAAGCCACATTGAGACTGGTAGGAAGGGCAGAGACAAGAAAAGGGCTGTCACTGCACCTACATGTGGGGATTGAGAATCTGGAGGTTTATTTCAGCTGCAGAGGTCCCCCCCTGAGGAGCATGGGTTTCAACCCCATACTGGCTCCCCAGCCCAGAGCAACAGTGCTGGGAAGAGGAGTCCATATAACATCTGGCTGTGAAAATCATTGGGGATTCCATATGCCAGGGTGAAATGGGGGACTGCTGGAAACCCAGGTACCCTATTAAAGGGCCAGCCCACAAAATTTCTTTTGCAGGCACTCACCTGGGCTCTGGAAGAGTGATGGTGGCTTATGGGACTGGAGCCATACAGGGAGAGATTGGGTTTTATGCTTGCAGTGAAAGGGCTGGAGGACAATGTGCTTATGCCGAGTCCTTCTCCCATACTTCTCACAGATGCTATCTTTCCTGGGTCCAGCACTGCCTTCCACATGGCATCAACCTGGGGAGATGCAATAACTGTATCTTTCTGACTTTGAGGCCCCATCCTAGCCAAGCTTGCACCCTGTGGAGGAATCTGTTGGCTGCAGCCAGCCTGGGCCCATGTTGCAGTCCTTTTTGAAAAATTCTTGAGGAAATCTGGGCAAACTCATGGGGTTTCAGAGAGACTGAGTTATGTGACTTTAGGGTGAGGGCCATTTCCCCCAAGTGCCCCCACTGATGTTATTGTTCTGTTTTGGTACCTCCCCCCACCCCAATGGCAGCCTGGGGAGATGCACTAGCCCCACCCTGCCAATTCCCTGAGGCCCTGCCCCATCATCAAGATGTGCAGACTCCAAGAAGATGGTGGTTGCCATTGGTGTACACTGAGAGTTTGTCTGAGTGGCCTTAGATGCAGTATTGGTGCCAAGTTTGAATCTGCATCAACCTGGGGAACACCACTCGCCCCTACCTGGTGACTCACTGAGAACTTGCTTCATGCAGTTCACATACTGCCAGAGGCTCTTTCAGCAGCTGAGCCTAATAGGCAGCTGGCAGGCAAAGGCAGATTTCAGGATGTCTTGGGCATTTTGCAGACCTGTCCCAGGCATGGTACTGGTGGAAGTTGGCTTTGGTCTGCAGCTTGGCCCCTTCCACAGGGACCCAGGCCCAGCAGAGGCAGCCACCAATGTGGATCACTTACTAGCTTTTAACAAGAAGTTCAGGGCTGGTCTCATTCAGTGTTTGATGTGGACCTGTGCAGGAGTCCGTCCCAAGGGGCTCTAGAACCAACTCAGTGGCTGGCTTCAGACCACATCAGATCATGGACCTATTAGCACCACAAGTGGCCCAAATTAAGGGAGGTCACAACAGGCATCAGAACCTGCAGGGGGGAATTTTACTTCGTGGGGTCATACACTGTGGTTGGGATCAGTCTTCCCAGTTAGCCAACCTGAGGGTCAACACCACCAATGGATGGGCCAAGAGCCATCAATCTCAACTACAACAGGGTAGCTCACATACCCCACACAAGGACACTGTTAGTGATAAGGTGATAGCACTGCTGAGCCCCACAGGATACCAATTATATAATCCCACCCTACCAAAGCTGGGAGACATAATAGATCTATCTAATACATAGAAACAAACACAGAGAGGCAGCCTAAATGGGTAGACAAAAAAACGGCCCAAATGAAAGAACAGGAAATCTCCAGAAAAACAACTAAATGTAATGGAAATGAGCAATCTACCAGATTCAGAGTTCAAAACAATGGTTCTAAGGATGCTCTAGGACCCCAGGGGAAGAATGAATGAACTTAGTGAGAACTCTAACAGATAGTAAGCATAAGAAAGGACATTGAAACAATAAAAAAGAACTAGTCAGAAATGAAGAATACAATATCTGAAAGCAGAAAGCACCCAAACAGAGTAGCAGAAAGAAAAAGAATGAAAAAAATGAGGATAGTATAAGGGACTTCTGGGATAACATCAAACATAACATTCACATCATAGGGTTACCAGAAGGAGAAGAAAGAAAGCAAGGTATTGAAAATATATTTGAAGAGACAATGACTGAAAGCTTCCCTAATTTGATGAAGGAAAAAGATGCAGAAGACCAGGAAGCACAGAGTCCCAACAAGATGACTTCAAAGAAATCCACACCAAAACACATCATAATTAAAATGGCAGAGTTTGAAGACAAAGAGAGAATCTTAAAAATAACAGGAGAAAGGCCATTCGTAGGATTGAAGTTGTCTCAGAGTTACCTACAAGGAGCTCCAATAAGGCTATCAGTTGATTTCTCAATAGAAGCATTTTATTTTATATTTTTTACTATTTAAATCTTAAATATATATTATTGATTTTTTACAGAGGAAGGGAGAGGGATAGAGAGTTAGAAACATCGATGAGAGAGAAACACCAATCAGCTGCCTCCTGCACACTCCCCACTGGGGATGTGCGCGCAACCAAGGTACATGCCCTTGCCCGGAATCGAACCTGGGACCTTTGAGTCCGCAGGCTGACACTCTATCCACTGAGCCAAACCGGTTAGGGCATTAAATCTTAATTGTTGAGTGTATTACAGATGCCCCCCCCCCCTTCTCCCCTCCATTGTCTTACTCCACCAAGCTCCTGCCCCACCCCAGGCCTTCACCACCCTATTGTTTGTGTCCATAGGTAACACATGTATGCATATAAGTTCTTTGGTTAATTTCTTTCTGCCCCTTCCCCATCCCTCTGAGATTTGTCAGTCTGATCCATGTTTCCATGCCCATGTTTCTATTTTATTCATCAGTTTATCTTGTTCATTAGATTCCTTGTTCATTTATTTTGATTTTTAGATTCAATTGTTAATAGATACATATTTATTGCCATTTTATTGTTCATATTCTTAATCTTTTTTCCTCCTCCTCCTCCTCGTTCTCCTCCCCCTTGTCCTCCTATTCTTCCCTGCTCCCTCTTCTCCACCTCCCTCTCCACCTTCCCTTTCCTCTCTTTCTCCTCCTTCTTCTCCCTTCAACATTTCCTGTAATACTGGTTTGGTGGTGATGAACTCCTTTAGTTTTTTCTTGTCTGGGAAGCTCTTTATCTGACGTTCAATTCTAAATGATAGCTTTGCTCTGTAGAGTAATCTTGGTTTTAGGTTTTTGCTTTTCATCACTTTGAATATTTCTTGCCATTTCCTTCTGGCTTGTGTAGTTTCTGTTGAGAAATCAGCTGACAGTCACATGGGTTCTCTCTTGTAGGTGACTGATTAAACTGCTTTTCTCTTGCTGCTTTTAAGATTCTCTCTTTGTCTTTAACCTTTGACATTTTAATTATGATATGTCTTGGTGTGGGCCTCTTTGGGTTCATCTTGTTTGGGACTTTCTGTGCTTCCTGGACTTGTAAGTCTATTTCTTTCATCAGGTAGGGGAAGTTTTCTGTAATGATTTCTTCAAATAGGTTTTCAATTTCTTGCTCACTCTCCTTCTGGCACCCCCATGATGCAAATGTTCATACAATTCAAGTTGTCTCAGAGGTTCCTTTTTTTATTTGTTTGTTTGCTGTTTGAATTGTTGATTTAATTCTTGGCATCCTCTACTCTATTGTTGATTCCCTGTAAATTATTCTTCATTTCAGTTAGTGTATCCCTTAATTTCTGACTGGTCCTTTTCATGTCTTTGATGTTCTCACTAAGACCCTTGAAATTCTCACTAAGTCCCTTGAAGCTCTCATTAAGTTCCTTGAGCAACCTTATAACCATTGTTTTGAACTCTGAATCTAGTAATTTGCTTGTTTCCATTTCATTTAGTTCTTTTTCTGGAGATTTCTTCTATTCTTTCATTTGTGACGTTTCCTTGCCTCTGCATTTTGGCTGTTTCCCTATGTTTGTTTCTATATATTAGGTAGAGCTGTTATGTTTCCTGGAATTTGTAGAGTGGCCTTGTATAGTAGGTGTCCTGTAGGGCGCGGTGGCTCAGCCTCCCCAGTCACCTGAGCTGGGCACTCCAGGTGCATCCCTGTGTGGGCTGTGTGCTCAGTCTTGTAGTTGAGCCTTGATAGCTGTTGGCATCACTGGGTGGGATTGACCCCCAGGCCAATTGGCTGTGAGGACTTGCTGTGATTACAGCAGAAGAGCTGTTGTGCAGGTGACACCCCTATGGAACAGGACTTGATTTAGTGGGGCTTTGGTGCTCACCGAGTTTGCCCCTTGAGTGTGTCGCTCATGGATGTGTAGAGTTGTAATCTGGTGTGGTCTGATGTGTAGAGTTGTAATCTGGTGTGCACTTGTTCTGGGGCCTCCTGAGAGATGCAAAGTCATCCACAGCCTGTACCTTGTCTGGGGCCACCCAGCACAAGTTACAGAGTGATTTGCAGATGGCTGCTACTTGTGTTGGGCTTGGAGGTGCCCAGGAGAGGCCAAACTGTGAACCAAGGCAGGCTGCTGTAGTGCCTGGCCTGGGACTGCTTAATGAGAGGTATGGGATGTGCTGAGATCAGATGCTGCTCATTTGAGAAATTTTAGGAAAGTCTAAAGCCTGAAACAGGACAGGCCATTTATATGGAAAAGCCAGTGCAAACAGCTTGGGTTGGGTAGGATCTTGTAATTACCAGGGCAGGGCAAACAGTGTGAGCCAGGTTGATGTAGACTCAGATATGCCATCTGCCAGTCAGCTCTGTGGTGGGGGAGGTTTCAGTATTCAGTAGGAACTCTGAACACTTTTGCTAACACTTTTGTGTGGGAGAAAGTTGCCCCTGAGTTTTTGTCCTGATGCCAGACAATTTAGTTTTCCCCCATATGTCCCTGGATCCTTTCAAGCTGCTGCCCCAGCACTGGAGCTCAGAGGAAGTTAACTCTGAGTAAGTCCCTGCACTGGCCCTTTAAGAGGAACTGTTTGGTTCTCTAGCAGCCTTTGTGTCACAGCCACAATCGCCGCTGTTTTTTATAGCGTGAAATTACAGGACTTCTCTTCCCAGCACTGGAACCCACCCTGGGTTGAAGGGTTTGATGTGGGGCTGGGACCTCTTGCTCTTCACGGGAAGCCTCTGCAGCCGAGATATCCCTCCCAATTAAAAAAAGTGACACACGTGGGTTTTGGACAAGCTTGTTTTGCACCTCCACTCCTCCTGCCAGTTTCAGTGTGCTTTCTTCTTTAATTCTCTAGTTGTAGGACTTCCATTCAGCCAGATTTCAGGTGGTTCTGAATGATGGCTTTTCTATATTTTAATTGTAATTTTGATGTAGTTGTGGGAGGATGCGAGTACCACATGTACTTACGCTGCCATCTTGGTTACTCAGTAGAAATATTTTAGGCAAGAAGGGATTGGCGTGCAATAATCAAAGGGATGAAAAGCAAGGACCTACAATTAAGACTACTCTATCCAGCAAAACTACCATTTAAAATTGAAGGAGAAATAAAGAGCTTCCCAGACGAGAGAAAGCTAAAGGAGTTCATCACCACCAAATCACTGTTTTTAAAAAGTACATATTTTACTTAATTTTTTTTTTCTTACAGTGAGAGTGAGGGAGAGGGTGAGATAGAAACAGTGATGAGAGAGAAACATTGATCAGCTGCCTCCTGCACGCCCCCCCTACTGGGGATTAAGCCCATAACCGGGGCATGTGCCCTGGCCAGGAAATGAAACAATGACCTCTTGGTTTATGGGTCAACCCTCAACAAGTGAGCCATACCGGCCATGCTCAAATGAGTATTTAAAATTTTTTTAAAATTTATATATTGATTTTGGTGGGGTGGGGGGAGAGAAACATCAGTTTGTTGTTCCACTTATTTATGTATTCATTAATTGCTTCTTGTATTTGCTGGGACTGGAAATCAAACATGCAACCTTGGTGAATTGGGACAATGCTCTAACCAACTGAGCTATCCAACTAGGACACCACCAAACCAGTATTACAAGAAATGTTAAAGGGACTAATTTAAAAAGAAGAAAGAAAAAAAAGTGGGGAACATAAATATGCAAAAAGGGGAAACATAAATATATATAATAAAATGGCAATACATATGCACCTATTAATAATCACTTTGAATGCAATGGATTAAATGCTCCAATAAAAAGACATAGGGTAGCTGAATGGATAAGAAAACAAGACTTCTATTTATGTTCTCTATAGGAGATCGCCTCCAGATCGAAAGGCACACAGATCAAAAGTAAAGGAATGGAAAAAGATATCTCATGCAAATGGAAACGAAATAAAAGCTGGGGTAGCAATACTTATATCAGACAAAATATGCTTTAAAAGAAAGGTTATAAAATAAGAGACAAGGTCATTACACAATGAAAAAGGGGTCAGTCCAATAAGAAGATATATATAAAGGAGATATTGATGGGCCTAAAGGGAGAGATCAACAGTTATCTATATAAAGCCCTAATATGCAAATCGACTGAACAGCTGAATGACCAGCAGATTGACTGGTTGTTATGGTACGCACTGACCACCAGGGGGCAGATGCTCAATGCAGGAGCTGCCCCCAGCCCGCAGGCCCCAACCAGCAGCGGTGGTTGGGGGCAGGGCCGGCAAGCAGTGCCAGGCCAGCCAAGGTGGGTGCCCCCAGAGGGAGGCGACTGGTGGCAACTGCGGGGGGTGGAGCTGGCAAGCGGGTGGTGCCAGGCTAAGGCGGGTGCGAAGGGGGCTCCAATCACCCTGCCAGTCACCCCACAGATTGGCCCTGATTGCCAGCCAGGGCTAGGGACCCTACCTATGCACGAATTCATGCACCGGGCCTCTAGTGTAGTTATAATAGGGGACTTTAACACCTCATTTGACATCTATAGATAGATCTTTCAAACAAAAAATCAACAAGGAAACAGGGGCTTTAAATGACATTAGAACAGATGAATGTAACTGATGTTTTCTGAGCATTTTACCCCAAAGCAGCAGAACATACATTCTTCTTTTTTTTTTTTTTTTATTGCTTAAAGCATTACAAAAGGTATTACATATGTGTCCTTTTTTTCCCCGCCCTTGACAATACCCCGGCTTCCCCTACCCCCCAGTGTCTTATGTCCATTGGTTATGCTCATATGCATGCATACAAGTCCTTCGGTTGATCTCTTACCCCCCTCCCTCCTGCACCCCAACCCTCCCCAGCCTTCCCGCTGCAGTTTGACAATCTGTGTGAGGCAGCTCTGCCTCTGTATCTATTATTGTTCAAAAGATTATAATGGTCTCTATTATCCATGAATGAGTGAGATCATGTGGTATTTTTCCTTCATTGACTGGCTTATTTCACTTAGCATAATGCTCTCCAGCTCCATCCATGCCGTTGCAAATTGTAAGAGTTCCTTCTTTTTTACAGCAGCATAGTATTCCATCGTGTAGATGTACCACAGTTTTCTAATCCATTCATCTACTGATGGGCACTTAGGCTGTTTCCAAATCTTAGCTATGGTGAATTGTGCTGCTATGAACATAGGGGTGCATAGATCCTTTCTGATTGGTGTTTCTGGTTTCTTGGGATATATTCCTAGAAGTGGGATCACAGGGTCAAATGGGAGTTCCATGTTTTGTTTTTTGAGGAAACTCCATACTGTCTTCCATAGTGGCTGCACCAGTCTGCATTCCCACCAGCAGTGCACGAGTGTTCCTTTTTCTCCACATCCTCTCCAGCACTTGTCGTTTGTTGATTTGTTGATGATAGCCAGTCTGACAGGTGTGAGATGGTACCTCATTGTTGTTTTGATTTGCATCTCTCGGATGATTAGTGACTTTGAGCATGTTTTCATATGTCTCTTGGCTTTCTGAATGTCCTCTTTTGAAAGGTGTCTATTTAGATCCTTTGCCCATTTTTTGATTGGATTGTTTATCTTCTTTTTGTTAAGTTGTATGAGTTCCCTATAAATTTTGGAGATTAGGCCCTTATCAGATATAATGTTGGCAAATATGTTCTCCCATGTAGTGGGCTTTCTTGTTGTTTTGTTGATGGTTTCTTTTGCTGTGCAGAAACTTTTTATTTTGATGTAGTCCCATTTGTTCATTTTCTCTTTAGTTTCAAGTGCCCTAGGAGCTGTATCAGTGAAGAAATTGCTTTGGCATATGTCTGAGATTTTGTTGCCTTTGAATTCTTCTAGAATTTTTATGGTTTCCTGTCGTACATTTAAGTCCTTTATCCATTTTGAGTTTATTCTTGTGTATGGTGTAAGTTGGTGGTCTAGTTTCATTTTCTTGCATATGTCTGTCCAATTTTCCCAACACCATTTATTGAAGAGACTATCTTGGCTCCATTGTATGTTCTTGCCTCCTTTGTCAAATATTAATTGAGCGTATTGAGAACATACATTCTTTTTAAGTGTACATGGCACATTTTCCAGTATAGACTACATGATAGGCTATAAAACAAGTCTCAGTAAATTTAAGTAGATTGAGATCTTATCAAGCATCTTTTCCAACCACAGTGGTATGAAACTAGAAATCAATTCCAAGAAAAAAAGAATTGAAAAGTACACAAACACATTGAGACTAAACACCATGTTATTAGACACTAACGGGTTAACAATGTGATAAAGTCAGAAGTAAAATGATACCTTGAGACAAATGAAAAAGAAAAGACAACAACCCCAAATCACGCTACCTGATATTAAACTATACTACAAGTCTGTAGCAATCAAACAGCATGGTACAGGCATAAAAATAGACATATAGATCAATGGAACAATAGAGTACAAAAATAAACCCATGTCCATGTAAGCAATTAATATTTGACAGCGAGTAAAGAACATACAATAGGGTAAAGGCAGTCTCTTCAATAAATGGTGCTGGGAAAATTGGACAAATACACGCAAAAACAAAAACAAAAACTTTCTTACACCATATACAAATTGGTAGTTACAAAATAGTCACGGGCTTGTAAAGTACACCATAGGGAGTATAGTCAGTAATAGCTGTATGGTGCCAGGTGGGTACTTGAAATATTGGGGGCAGGGAACCACTTTGTATAGTATATGATTTCTAAGCACTATGCTATACACCTGAAAGTAATAGAAAATAATGTTAACTCTAAATTGTAGTTGAAAAATAAAACTTAGGGAAAAAGAAAAAGAAAAATTATGGACACATGCGTTATGGCCTAGAAATAAGATCTATTATCTTGATGAATACTTCATATGTCCTTGAAAAGAATATGTATTCTGTTATTGGATGGAAGGTTTTGTGGATGTTTTTTGGGTCAAGTTGTTTGATAGTTTTCAAGTTTTCTATGCCCATATATTTTTGTGTACGTATTTAGTGAATTATTATGACTTCCTACTATAATTAAGATTTGTCCTTTAGTTCTGTCAGCTTTTTATTCATGTACTTTGAAGTTCTACAGTGGGGCCTTGACTTACGAGTGTCCCGACTAACGAGTTTTTTGAGATACCAGCTGTCTGTCGGCTGATTTTTTTGCATTGAGTTGACAGAGTAATTTGAGTTAATGAGCTCCTTAACGAGCTCGGTCTCGGAACGAATTAAACTCGTAAGTCAAGGCCCCTCTGTGTTATGTGATACACATTTGGGATTGTTATGTCCCATTGATGAATTATGAAATGTCCTTTAAATCTCATAATTTTTTTGGTTTGTTTTGAAGTTTACTTTGTCTGATAATATTATAGCGAGCCACTCCAGCATTCTTTGGATTAGTGTTAGGATTTTATAACTTTTCTCATCTTTTTTTACTTTAACTCATCTTTATTTTTGTGTTTAAAGTGTCTTTAGACAGTTTGTATTCATACTTTCCTTTTTTAAAAATAAAATTACTTTCTGACATTTAATTGTATTTAGGTTATTTACTTTTAATATAATTATTGATATGGTTGAGTTTAAAATGACCATCATACTGTTTGTTTTTTGTTAGTTCCATCTGTTTATAGTTCTTTTGTTATATGCCTCTTCTCCTACATTTATTAGGATGAATTTATTTTGTAAAATGATTCTATTTTATCTGCAATTGGCTTATCTGATATACCTGTTTGTTATACTTTTTAGAGGTTGTTCCTGGGCTGTACAATACACATCTATAACTTATTGTATGCCTTCAAATAATATAATAAACCACTTCATTTATAGTATAAGTGTACTTTCATTTCTCCTGTTCTCCTTTTTGCTTCTGTTGTCATACATTTTTAAAAAATATATTTTATTGATTTTTTACAGAGAGGAAGGGAGAGGGATAGAGAGTTAGAAACATCGATGAGAGAGAAACATCGATCAGCTGCCTCCTGCACACCCTCTACTGGGGATGTTTCCACAACCAAGGTACATGCCCTTGACCGGAATCGAACCTGGGACCCTTCAGTCTGCAGGCCGACGCTCTGTCCACTGAGCCAAATCGGTTAGGGCATACATTTGTATTCTATACATGTCATAAATGCCACAATACATTTTTTAAAATGTAGCCTGGCTGGCGTGGGTCAGTGGTTGAGCGTTGACCTAGGACCAGGAGGTCACAGTTTGATTCCCAGTCAGGACACATGTCCAGGTTGCAGGTTCAATCCCCATTGTGGGGTGTCCAGAAGGCAGCTGATCAATGATTCTCTCTCTTCATTGATGTTTCTATCTCTCCCGCTCCCTTCATCTCTGAAAAAAATAAAAAATAAAAATAAATTTTAAAAAATGTAGTCACAACTTTTTAAGAGGTTGAACAATGAGAGGAGAAATCTCTTATTTTCTCATATATTTATCAATTCTGGCAATAGTCTTTGTGTGAACACAGATTTTCTTCTGGTTTCATTCATTCTGCGTAAAAAAGCTTCCTTTAACATTTCTTGTAATGCAGATCTACTAGCAATGAATTGTTAGCTTTGTTGTTTGAAAAAGGGCTCATTTCCCCCTTCCCCCCCTTTTATCCTCATTTGTGAAAGATATTTTTACTGGATATAGATTCTTAGATTGAGAATTTTTCTTATACTTTAAAAATGTTGTTGTATTATCTTCTGACCTACATAGAGTTATGCTGTCATTTGTACTTTTGTCCCTCCATATGTAATGTGTCTTTTTCTCTAGTTCTTTGGTTCTAACCCACCCACAGCTGATTTTCAGCCATTAATTTATGATTTGCCTCTGTGTGGTTTTCTTTTATATTCTTCTTAGGATCTGTTGAGTTTCTTGGATGTATAGATTTATAGTTTTATCTTTCCCTCCCCCCCCTCAACATGTTTCTTTTCCTGTATGTTCTTTAACACTTGGAACATATTTATAATAACTTTTAACCTCTTTGTATGCTAATTCCATTATCTATAATTTCTGTTTCTAATGTCTGATTATTTTCTCAGTTATGGTTGAAAAATATATTTATATTTTTCTGATTTTTTTATATGCATGTTAGTTTTTGATAAGATGTAGAGCATTCTGATTTTTACTTTTTTGTGTGTTTGGTTTTTGTCTTCTTTAAACACTGTTAGACTGTTTTGGTGTACAGTTAAGCTACTTGGAATCAATTAAATTCTTTGGATGTTTGCCTTTAAACTTTGTCAGGTTAGCTCCAGAGCACCCTTTACTTAATCTGTGGCTAATTTTACCCCTATGAATACACTGCTTTTTCCCTGAGGGCTATCCCCAAAGCTTTATATATTACAGGTCTTCCTTCTTTGGATAGTAGGAATTTCTTAATATCATCTAAGACTGATTCCAGTTTGTTCAGGATTGTTTCCAAATGTTTTTTGTTTCTCAATTGGGTTCTCTTTTGTTTTGCTTTTATTGTTTCTTTCATTGTTTTTGTTCTAGTATGTTTGGACAGTATTATGTTCATGGTTGTGTGGCTCTTCTCTGTCCTTTCTTTTTGCTGTGATATAATGTGGGTAACTGCCTTTTTTCCTTGTCTCTGAGACCAGCGTATTTTTTTCCCTTCAAGTCATAGTTTGAGGGACTGATTATTTTGTATTTTACCCTTTTCTGCAGTCATGGGACCATGATTATATACAACATTTTCGAGAACTCCAGAACTCTGTTTTCTTTGGGAATTTTAAAAAGTGAATTGTATGACTTCTGAGGGTTAGGGGCAGCATCAGGAGTCCAGTGTGCTAAGCTTTTCCACTTTATCATTATAGTTGACTGTATACTTCCTTGGCTGCTTGTTTGAGAGATTATACCATCAGGTTTCAGCCAGTGTTGTATTAGTACACTGGCTCTCTTGAAAACAAGAAAAACATTTTCTGATTTGTAACCTTTTTTGATTTTAGTGGTGTAAATACTCCTCCCATTGCTGTTTTCAAACTGCCAGCATAATGCCACTGAACAGAGTTGGGGATAGAATTGGAATTTATGTGCCTGTTTCAGCTCCATAAACACTGGTTATATCCTTTTCTTCTGTAGTTTTAATTCTTGAGGATATTTCTTAAGTGAAAGACTAGACTGCTTTTTATAGTTTTGTTTCTTTATTTTCATGATTCCCCCTTCATTTTACTAAGTATTGGGTGAGAAAAGTTATGTAATACAGTTTTAATACATGGTCTTATCTTCAGTGTTTTTTAACATTACTGAAATTATAAACACTGATATTTATTTAGGTATAGTTAGCACAGGAACATAGATCTTATATAGAAGATAATAATGAAGTATACTTGATAACTCTATGTCCCTGGGTAACATTTTAAACTTTCCCAGTTAAACCCTGTGAATTATGTTTTATTTCAGTTATAAAGATTCAGAAATCATTACTCAGGTCCTTTGCCAGTAAAAGTAAACATTATGTTGCTTGAGAAATTTCTTTGTGTGTGGGACAGAGAAAAGATGACTTTGTTTAATAACTCTCCCAGTTTTGTTCCACCCATGCAAATAATTGAGCTTTTATCACATGTGCTTCAATGGCACAGCAGTAGTTATTGTTCTAAGTTATCAGAAGTGGCAAAATGCTTTATCTGACTGTGAGAGTGTCAAAATACTTACAAACCCACAATCTTTTTCGTATATGGGACAATGCTCCAACCAACTGAGCCACCCAGCAGGGGCCCCAACTCATTTTTCACTCTGATATCAAAACTTGACAAAGACAGTAAGTACAAGAAAACTACAACCACTGTCTCTCATGAACATAGATAAAAATTCTAAACAGAATTATAGCAAATTGAATTTCCATGACTATGTGGGATTTATTTCAGTAATGCAAGATTGGAATAGCATTAGAAAATTAGTCAATTTGCTATATATTTTTTAAAAATATATTTTATTGATTTTTTACAGAGAGGAAGGGAGAGGGATAGAGAGTTAGAAACATCGATCAGCCGAACCGGTTTGGCTCAGTGGATAGAGCGTCGGCCTGCGGACTCAAGGGTCCCAGGTTCGATTCCGGTCAAGGGCATGTACCTTAGTTGCGGGCACATCCCCAGTAGGGGGTGTGCAGGAGGCAGCTGATCTATGCTTCTCTCTCATCGATGTTTCTAACTCTCTCTGCACACCCCCTACTGGGGATGTGCCTGCAACCAAGGTACATGCCCTTGACCGGAATCGAACCTGGGACCCTTTAGTCCCCAGGCCGACGCTCTATCCAGTGAGCCAAACCGGCTAGGGCAATTTGCTATATTAATAAACTAAAAAGAAAAAACCCAATATAATCATCTTAATTGATGCTGACAGAGCAGGTGACAAAAGTCAACATTTGTTCCTGATAGTTTTTATCAGCAAAATATGAAGAGAAGAAACTATTCTCAATTTGATAAAAGACATCTAAGACAAACCTATAACTAACATCCAAACTTCTGTATGGTTGAAATTTTCATTACAATGAGTTTTTAAAAAATGTACGTACATCTAAGACAGACCTATGGCTAACACCCAAATTTTTGTGTATGGTTGAAATTCCCATTACAACAAGTTTAAAAAAAATATGTGAAAGTAAAGTATTAGGATTAGTGAGAAAATTATTTCATACATATTTGTAGATATTTGAATGATCATGGAATCATAATAGAACTAGAATGAGCCTTCAAGATGATTCTAATTCAAAGTGTTTATTTTTCATAGGTCAGTACGGAAATCCTTTAACTAAATATATTAGACATTATGAAGGATTATCTTATGATGTGGATTCATTACACCAAAAACACCAGCGTGCCAAAAGAGCAGTTTCACATGAGGACCAGTTTTTACGTCTAGATTTCCATGCCCATGGAAGGTGAGTAAATTAATTGCTGACTGTATTTGAATTTCATCTCTATTCAATCTAAGTTAAAAGAAGAAATTTATATTCTTAATTTACCTTTTCTAATGGAAAGGTCCTTATTTAGAAATTTGGCCTACACTGGAATTTGGTATATACATGAAAAATGTTTTCCTATAAAATGTATTGCCCTTTTTATATTGTTAAGGAAACAGTCATTTAAATACTTTTAAATTTATGAATTAGATGCTCTATTGTGTTATTAGAAGATATGTCTTTAAAGAAGATTTTATGGTAGAATTATGCCAGAATGATTTCTTTTTTATATACAAAATGTGTTTTTTACTAGGAGATGGAATAAAATCTTGGTGCCATTTAAAAAAAGAAAAGATTTTATGTTCATAGTTTTCCACTACTTTTTATGTGTTTTATGGTCAGTGTATCTGTTTCTGGTACTAATAGTGAAGGTACCTGGTTGTATGCCATTGAATAAGTCATTTAATATCTCACAAACTCAATTTCATCAGCTCTAAAATGACAGCTTGTAGATAGATTGCTTACATATTGCTCAGTTCTCAGACAGAATTGTTAAGGGATAAAGAACAGGGGGCCAAGGGGGAGAGGTAAAAATCAGTTATTAGTGTTCGTTGTGTTCCAGGTGCATAGATACCTTATATGCATTTTCTTATTTAATCCTCTGAACACCCAAACATGGTAAATGTCTTTTTATATCAGAGGAAATTAAGGAAATTTTAACTTCTTTAAAATTACACAGCACAGATTTGGCCCAGACCTGGCTGACTTAAACCCCATTTTTTTTTTCTTTCTGTCTGTTAGGGGTACTTAGATACAAAATTTTTGAGTATTCTTGTCAGACTCTCTTACTTGCCTGCTGTAATTAGTAAATTTACTCCTTTTGTACTTTTTTTTTTTTACTGGTGTAATCTTGATTTATTACTCACCTCTTAATAGGTTTCCCCACTTCCACTCCATTTATCATTTAAACTACATGCTATGAGATGACTCTTCCTTAAATGCTTCCTTTTTTATGCCAGCTTATTGCTCTGAAGTCTTCAATTTACAATTATTAGCCAGATTTTTTAACTTGGCTTTCAGTATTCTCTGTAAATTAAATCTAGTCTAATATTCTAAACTTACTCCACTTCCCAACATTGTCTGTTTCACCCAGAACGATCTTCTGATTGCTTTTTAAGCCGGGTACAGTTTATTCTGTGTCATTTATCTTAAATAATTTTCACCATCTTTTAATGCGCAGTTCAAGTTCTACTTCTTTGAAGCTTTATCTACACCTTCCTTGGAACTTTTAAATTACTTCTCTGTATTACTCACATTATATTCGTTCTCTCTTTCTTTTCATGCATGTATTTCTTGTTTATTTTTCTATGACAGTGTTTTTATTCCTCACAGGCAAAGAACCTGGCTAATACTTAATGTGTCATTGTTTACACTTATAGTACAGATGCTTAAGAAGTATTTTAACGGATGAAAAGGCAGATAATAAGAAATGCTATGAAACAAAGTATTTTGTACATGGAAATAAATGTATTGTTAAATTAACTTATTTTCCATATTGCAATGTAATGATCATTGTAGAGAAAAGTATTTAAGTTATAAAATCTTCTACTTTGATTTTGAAGGAGGGAAAAAGATTCAATTCAGGGTCTGTTTGTTTTCTAGGTAAAAATTTTAGTGGCATCATTTCATTTAAGTTTTTATGACCCTTAACTTCAGATATTTTAAAATTACTCATCCTTTTTAAGCACCATGAAATAATATGCAAGCATTAAGCCTCCCTAAGTTTTTAGCCACCACCTCAAAATAAATTTAATACTCTATTCCACATATAGTGGGGATGCCAAAAGGAAAAGTGGAGATTCTAGCTGCTTTTGATTTGCACACTACATTCCTGCTACATGACTAGGTCTTTATTAGATCTATCACACAACTCATATTGAGTATGTGGAGAAACCAATTCCCTACCTCCTTTTGTATTTTTGCCTGTGTATGTGTGGGTGAATGTGTGTGTGTGTGTGTGTGTGTGTGTGTGTGAGAGAGAGAGAGAGAGAGAGAGAGAGAGTGAGAGAGAGAGAGAGAGAAATGTTAGAGAGAGACATCGGTTGTTTTCCTCCCGCATGTGTCCCAACTAGCACCGGGGGATGAACCAGCAACTCAGGTACATGCCCTTGACTGGGAATCAAACCCGTAATCCTTTGGTGCATGGGCTAACGCTCTAACCTCTGAGAAAACTGATTTTCAATTTCTCAGCAAAGCTAAGATGTGTTTTTATCCTAGTATTTTTTATCAAGAATGTGGTCAATAATCTGTAAAAGGCATAAAAATTTCCTTTGATGGTTCCTGACTGGAGTTGGGTTAGTCTGGAAGTGTCTTGGGCTTATACCGTGGAAAAATTGAAGTCAAGGACTTTCTTATTTACCTCATCATCCCTAGTGCCTATTATGTTACCTTCCACATAACATGCCCAGTAAATGTGACTGAATGAATCTAAAAATCTCATTACATGATCTAGCAGCATTAATTGGTATACTTTTTCATCACTAGTTTTTACAGAGAGCATGTAAAGAATGTTGCTTTGTGTTTTCTTTTTGTGTGTGTTTTCACACAAAACACTCTCCAATGCATGACCACATTTTTTAAAAAATATATTTTATTGATTTTTTACAGAGAGGAAGGGAGAGAGATAGAGAGTCAGAAACATCGATGAGAGAGAAACATCGATCAGCTGCCTCCTGCACATCTACTGGGGATGTGCCCGCAACCCAGGTACATGCCCTTGACCGGAATCGAACCTGGGACCCTTCAGTCCGCAGGCCGACGCTCTATCCACTGAGCCAAACTGGTTTCGGCGACACCATTAAATTTTTAAAAAAATATGTTTTTATTGATTTTTGAGAGAGAGGAATCTAACCTCTTGGTGTATAGGTTGATGCTGAACCACTGAGCAACATTGGCTGGGCTATATTATTATTTTTTAATCTTCACCTGAGCACATGTTTCTATTGTTTTTAGAGAGAGATGAAGAGAGAGGGAGAGAGAGAGAGCGTAACATCCATGTCAGAGAGAAACACTGATCAGTTGCCTCCCACACTTGCCTCTGCGGAGATCAAATTCGAAACCTGGGTATATGTCCCAACTAGGAATTGAACCTGCAACGCTTCTGTGCATGGGATGATGCTCTAACCAGGTTACGGTGGCCAGGGTTATTTTTGTCATATAATGAATGAGGTAGCAGAAACCTAGGATACTTTTAACTCTGTAGACACACCAGCACACTTTGAGAAACGGAGGTAGGTTAGGGAGCACAAATGGATGCCAGCTCATAAAAAAGAGCAATAGAATACATTTGAATTCTATAAAAATACTATTGTTAAGGATGTGGAAAGACAAATTTTGAAAAATATTGACTTGGTACTTAAATCTTTCCCAACAAAATTTGAGAAAGTTTGAGCAAAATTTCCTAAAGGAAATGCTATTTATTTAGTACTAGTTTATGTCTGGTACAGTGCCTGTTTGCATATATTATTAGTTTAAGTATATTTCACACTGCTCTTTGTCTCAGCTGTGGATTTTCTAGGTTGTGATATTTTTTAAAATTCTTTAAAAAATTAAATAATACGTTTTTACTGATTTCAGAGGGAGAAAGGGAGAGGGAGAGAGAGAGAGAAACATCCATGAGAGAGAAACATCAGTTGGCTGCCTGCCTCCTGCATGTCCCCTACTGGGGATTATGCTCGAAACCCCTGGCATGTGCCCTGACTGGAAATCTAACCGTGGAGCCCTCGGTACATGGGAGGACGTTTAACCAACTGAGCACACTGGCCAGGCATGATATTTTTTATTCTTGCTTGATTCCTCGTCACACAGAAATTAAGAGCCTATAAATATGTTTTTAAAAATTCTGAAAGGACACTGGCTAATTGAATTACTTACTGAATCATAAGAAAAAACAAGAGCTGAGTTGTATTCATGTTAATTTTGTATTTAAGAAGCTAATTAAGAGCTGATTATTGCTGAGTTTAGCTTCTTAGATATGATTTCAACAAAAAACCTTTTTATTTTACAGGTTTGTAATCATTAACTAGGCTTTATGTGGAAGATATTGAATGAGTTTTAAGAAAAACTTAAATGGAGCTTCCTTTTTCCTATTTTTAAAAGAGAAGGGAAGAGTATAAAAGTGTTTTTCTGACTTTTTAATTCTTTGGGTATATTGTTTACTCTAAATGTTAGTCTAAAGCAGTCTGCGTCTGATAGAATATTTAATGTCAGAGTTTCTAGAGTTAGTAACTTAGACAGTAAATGTCAGAAATTAGGTATATGTCTAGTAGAAAAGCCCATCTATAATGCTCCTTAATTATAAGTTATATTGCATACTAAAATGTGGCATATGCATTTGGGTCTTTTGTGAGATAAGCACTTTAGCTCAGGTGTAATTAGGATTCATAGCTTGTCTTTTTTGTTGTTGTTTCTTTCCTGTTTACCAAGTGATTAAGCTCCAGGTAAGTTGCTGCACTATTTCTTAAAAGTGTAGTAAGGATTTTACATGACTAAAGGTTATTTAAATATTTATCCTGTTTCATTATATCTGAAAATTCTTTATATAATTGTTTTGAATGAATATTTTTAGTTTATTAGTTTTATAATATTCTTTTTTTTTTTTTTAAATATATTCTTCCACTGATCCTTTACAGAGAGGAAGGGAGAGAGACAGAGAGTCAGAAACATCGATGAGAGAGAAACATCGATCAGCTGCCTCCCGCACATCTCCCACTGGGGATGCGCCCGCAACCCAGGCACACGCCCCTGACCGGAATCGAACCCGGGACCCCCCAGTCCGCAGGCCGACGCTCCATCCACTGAGCCAAACCGGCCTTGGCTATAATATTCTTGTTTGGATTTTCTATTAAGCATCAGTGAAATCTCCTTGTATAGTAGCGTGAAATTTTTAAGCTGATAAAATATGTTAAAAATTCACATTTACAGTTTCTTCTTTTTTTTTTTATACTCACCAATGGATATGTTTATTGATCTTAGAGAAAAGAAGGTAGAGAGAGAGAGGGAGAGAGAAACATTGATTGGTTGCTTCCAGAGAAACATGGATTGGTTGTTTCCCTTACGTTCCCAACCGGGGATTGAACCTGCAAACTTAGGTGTGTGTCTTGACTGGGAATCAAACCCACCACCTCCCCCCCACCCCTTTAAATATATTTTTATTGATTTCAGAGAGGAAAGGAGAAGAGATAGAAATAACAATGATGAGAGAGAATCATTGATCAGCTGCTTCCTGCATGCCCTCCACTGGGGATTGAGCTTGCAACCTGGACATGTGCCTTGACCAGGAATCAAACTGTGACCTCCTGGTTCATAGGTCAATGCTCAACCACTAAGCCATGCGGGTCGGGAAAACCTGCCACCTTTTTTGGTGTATGGGACAACATTCTAACCAACTGAGTTACCCAGCAGGGCTACAATTTTTTCTTGAAATAGTTTCTGAACATTGATTCCTTGCTTGATTGTATCATAACCTCTTCTACGATTTACTAGAGCCTTTTTCTTCTTCTTTGGGTTGACAGATATTTTTGATATTTGTACAGAGGGATAAAATTAAGTTGTTAATTTGTGCTTGGCTCTGAAATCTTAAATTATATTTAAATAGTCTGTACTGGGAGAATGGTACTGAACCAACAAATCAAATATAAACACAAAGTCTAACATATCAAACTTAGAGGGCAAAGATATGATGATGTGGGACAAATAGTTGTGTTATGTAACAGCAGTCACTTTTTAAAAAATGTATTTTTACTAGAGGCCCGGC
>NW_005371136.1:362401-365159 GCF_000412655.1 Myotis brandtii
GTCACTGAAGGAAGCAAGCCTCATGTTAGTTTCAAGCTGCCTGGCTGCCGGCCGCCATCTTGGCTGTCAGTTAATTTGCATATCTCCCTGATTAGCCAATGGGAAGGGTAGTGGTCGTACGCCAATTACCATGTTTCTCTTTTATTAGTGTAGATTGATTTCAGATAGGAAGGGAGAGAGAGAGATAGAAATATCAATGATGAGAGAGAACCATTGATTGGCTGCCTCCTGCACGCCCCCCACTGGGGATCGAGCCCGCAACCAGGCATGTGTCCTTGACCGGAATCGAACCCCGGACCCCTCAGTCTGCAGGTCAGCGCTCTATTCACTGAGCAAAACCAGCTAGGGCCACTTTTTTTTTTTTTTTTTTTTTAAAAGAAACCTAAACCAAAATTTAGTTAAATAGAATTTTGATTTTTGGATGGAATGAACAAATGTACTGTGTATTTCCTTTTGTTTAAGTTTATTTGAGCTATAGGAGATGTTTCTATAGTTTTAACATGCCATAATTTATTAAGTCCAATTTCATGTTTCAATTTGTTTTAACCCTTTTATTGTTTTATGTATTTATTAAGCATCTACTGTATTCCAGTCATTTTAGTTGTCACTAGGAACAGAATAGCTGAACAGGACAGGCTCTTGCTGTTAATGGAGTTTATGGACTCATGAAAAAGACAGGTATTGGATTAGGAATGAGAATGTGATAACTGTTAAAGGAATGTTCAGAAGATTGCTGTGGGAGCACAGGGGGATGCCATCTTGTCTGGAGGTCTGGGAAGACCACACTTAGAAGATGGCATTTAAATTGATCCTGGAAGGATTACTAAAGGAGGTGGTTAGGCAAAGAAGGGAGGAGATGTGTTCTAGACAGAGGAAACAGTATGTGCAAAGATACTGAGATGAGAAGTGGCATTCGAATGGAATTGCCTTGTACTTAAAATGTGAGGGAGAAAGTTTTCAAATGAGGCTGTGCATGTAAGCAGGAGCCAGCTCTTTGAGAGTTTATGGTGACAAGTTTTACCTAGCCATGGGAAGTTTTTAATATTTAATAGTAAGTAATTTTATAGACTTTTAAAAGTTCAGTCTGACTACAAATGAAGACTAAATGCATTGAGGTTAGTTTGGAGGCTGTTGCACTGGTCCTCAGGGGAATGGTAGCCTGGATTAAGGTGGCACAAGAGGTAATGAAGGAGAGTGAGTAGATTTGAAAAATATTTTGAAAGTAGAATTTATTAGTTGATATGTATTGAGGTATAAAGAGAAAGGAGTCAAGTATGACTGACTGTTCACTGGTTTGAGCAACTGAGGGGCTACTGGGACCATTTACTGACATAGGAAATACTAGAATAGCTATAAGTGTGAGGTGAAATCATAAGTTCAGTTTTGAATATGTAATGTGAAGCGTATGAGGAGGACCTAGGAGAGAGAAAGCCCTGCTAAATGCCAACATTTTCAGGGATAGGTGGAGGAGAGGATGCAAAGACTTAAGAATGGTAAGAATAGTAGAAGAAAGGCTGGGAGCATGGTATACTAGAAGGCAGGGGACAAGTGTTTCAAGGAAGTGAGGGGTTAGTTGTTGCAGCTTGCTCTTATCATGCTGAACATTAGCAATATTCTTTGTCCATGTTATTCATCCTTTGAATTTCTTTAGTTCTGTTTGATCTTGCTGGATCTAATTACACAGAGTAGTCCAGATTTGGACACATGATAGTGATGTATAAGTTTAAAGAAATAACATTTTTGGTTTTAATTTTGAATGATTCATGATAATTGCTAATATATTTTGGTTATGAGAGCATATTGGGTCACTATCTTTGAAAGACAGGTATTTGTTTTTTTTTAAAAAATTAAATCTTTATTGTTTAGATTATTACAGTTGTTCCTCTTTTTTCCCCCCATAGCCCCCCTCCACCCGGTTCCCAACCCACCCTCTGCCCTTACCCCCACAACTGTCCTCATCCATAGGTGTACGATTTTTGTCCAGTCTCTTCCTGCATCCCCCACACCCCTTTCCCTCTGAGAATTGTAAGTCCACTCCCTTTCTATGCCCCTGATTCTATTATATTCACCAGTTTATTCTGTTCATCAGATTATTTATTCACTTGATTTTTAGATTCACTTGTTGATAGATGTGTACTTGTTCATAATTTTTATCTTTACCTTTTTCTTCTTCTTCCTCTTCTTAAAGAATACCTTTCAGCGTTTCATATAACATTGATTTGGTGGTGATGAACTCCTTTAGCTTTCTCTTATCTGTGAAGCTCTTTATCTGACCTTCAATTCTGAATGATAGCTTTGCTGGGTAAAGTAATCTTGGTTGTAGGTTCTTGGTATTCATCACTTTGAATATTTCTTGCCACTCCCTTCTGGCCTGCACAGTTTCTGTTGAGAAATCAGCTGACAGTCGTATGGGTACTCCCTTGTAGGTAACTAACTGTTTTTTTCTTGCTGCTTTTAAGATTCTCTCTTTGTCTTTTGCTCTTGGCATTTTAATTATGATGTGTCTTGGTGTGGTCCTCTTTGGATTCCTTTTGTTTGGGGTTCTCTGCGCTTCCTGGTCTTGTAAGTTTATTTCTTTCACCAGGTTGGGGCAGTTTTCTGTCATTATTTCTTCAAATAGGTTTTCAATATCTTGCTCTCTCTCTTCTTCTGGCACCTCCATAATTCGGATGTTGGTACGCTTGAAGTTGTCCCAGAGGCTCCTTACACTATCTTCATATTTTTGGATTCTTTTTTCTTTTTGCTTTTCCGGTTGGGT
>NW_005371136.1:365920-380607 GCF_000412655.1 Myotis brandtii
CAAAGGGCCAGGTCATTCATATGCAAAAGCCTCTGCTAGCAGCTCGGGTGGGGTGGGGTCTCAGGGAATCAACAGGGTGGAGCAACCAGCTATGGCTGATCCTCAGCCCTGCCCTAAGAGGTCCTGGGTCTCAGTGTCCTGCGGTAATCGCTGCAAGCACCTCTGAGAGAAAGCTGCCCTCGAGTTCTGACTGATGCCAGACAGTCCAGTTTCTCCCTGTATGAGTCTGGGTCCCCAGAGACTAGCCTGGAACTGGAGTTCAGATCGGGAGTGTGTGTCTCCCTCCCAAGTGAAAAAGACAACTGTGTCCTCAGTTGCCAGCCCTTTCTGCGTGCGCCTTCGTACCTCTGCACTTTACTTCCACACCTCCTCTGAGTCTGAGTGTGCTTTTCTCTTTCCTTCTAGTTGTAGAATTTCCACTCAGCCAGCCTTCTTGTGGTTCTGGATGATGTCCGTTTTGTCTTTTAGTTGTATTTTTGAAGTGGTTGTGCAAGGCAGCAATTTCAGGTGTTTACCTATGCCGCCTACTTGGTTTCTTCTCTAGTCCCGAAAGACAGGTATTTGATTAGGAATCCATCTCTATCTCTTCTGTGGTGATTGACTATAAGGACCCAGTTATCTTTTGAGTATAGCTTGGCTAATTTTTCTCTAAATGTATGAAGTACAAACACATTTTCTCATAGTAAAGCTCTTCTGGCCATATACTTGACTCCCAAAATGTGTATTTTTTTAAACTGACCTTTTTTATGAAAAAAAAAAATTTTTTTTAAATTACAGTTTACATTCATAACTATTTTTAGTTCCAAAATGTCTAGTTTTCATTTTGACAAATAGTTTACTCTTACCTGTCAAACAGAGTGAGCCTTTCACATAGTTTATCTTTTTTATTTTTATTTAAAAAATTTTTTTCTTTAAATATATTTTTATTGATTTCAGAGAGGGAGATAGAAACATCATTGATGTGAGAGAATCATTGATCGGCTGCCTCCTGTATGCCCCCTACTGGGGATCGAGCCTGAAACCCAGGCATGTTTCCTGACTGGGAATTGAAGCGTGATCTTCTGGTTCATAGGTCGATGCTCAGTCACTGAGCCATGCTGGTCGGGCTCACTTAGTTTATCTTGAGATTTTAAACGTGACTTTATCCAACTTAATATTGAATGAGGTTTTTGAAACTTTGTCATTCAACTTCACTTGTATGTGTTTAAAGTCCCCAAATATGAGATTTTATTTAACTATGTTTTCTGTGAACATTTAAGACTCCGCTTTACTAAAACCATTGCTATTTTATGCTGTTTTTTTCTTGTTTTATTAAACTTTAAAGTGATAGGATGACGGTGGTTTCTTCCCCCTAAGTTCTTACCACTTCATCATCAACTATAAATATTTATAGTTTATCAGTATTAGATCTAGAGTAGAAGTTCCATCATTGTGTTTTTTCTTCTGGAGATTGGGCTTATCACAACACAAATAAAAAGCTATCAAACACTTTGCTGTAGCAGAGCAACAGTGCCTCTGCTTTTTCAGAAACTTTAAGTGGGAGGGAGACCGAAGATAAGAAGTGAATATAATACCCACTTATCCACAGGAAAGGAGACCAGAACTACTTGATTGAATTATAATTGGATGGGTGGAGTTTGGGAGTAGAGCTTGGAGGAGTGATCCTCAGGCCTTTTGGATGTGGAAAAGTAATAAGGGCAGGAAAATGTGGATGGGAATGAATAATTGGGGAGTTTAGGGAAGAGATGATAGGTTTTATCTTTAAAAAGGAGAGATCGCAAATGATGAGAATAGCAAGAGGGCAAGTTCCCTTACCATTTCTAACAACCCCCAAAGGGGAATAGGGAATCTTGTAGTTTGAAGGGGTATAATCACAGAGATGTTTTAGAGAGTTTGCCACATAAAGAATAACCTGTTAGCTGCCCACACACATCTTCATTAATTCAACAAGGTTTTGGAGTCCCTTCTGTTTGCCAGATTCTATTCTTCTATCTTATTTCCTCTCTTTTCCCTTTTTATACCACTGTAGGCCCAGGGATTTTTCTTCAACACACAATACATCCCTTTGCACCTGTAGTTTCTCTCTGCCTGAAACCCTTCCCCATCTCTACTCCATAGTCACATGGTTATTGCTCCTTCACTGAATTCAGGTCTCTGTTCAGATGTCATCTATTCAGAGAAATCTTTCCAACCACCTTTTGTAAGATAGCTTCCTTCTTCCACTCTGTTATTTTATCCTGCTTTGTTTTTCATCATAGTGTTCATTACTGTGAGACCATCTTCCTTTTTTCTTCCCTTCTATTGATATACATTAAATACCTGAAAAAAGTCTCACTCTACTGTTAAATCCTGTCATTGTTTCAGTGTTTTATATATAGTAGTTTTGCTTGCCAATTGTTTAGTTACATAGTTACTTAAGGTCAGAAAGTATTTACAGAAAGCTTTTTTTTTTCTCTCTCTAATAGATAAATGTACTTATTCTGTAATCATGGATAATGCATGTAATCATGTTCTGTTATCACATCATTATGGCAGATTTTTTCCCCTTGGCTCTTCTGTATAGGAGAAAGCCTCACATTGATGATCTACTTGTCTTCTTACACAGAATAAAGTTACTCATTTTAGCTTGTTTTACTTTTATTTTCCTTGTGTACTCTTGAGGATTTTTGTTTATGTATTTTTGCTTATTTGAGGTAACTTATCTACCTCAAGTCCATTAGTTAAACCTGGAACTAATGTTTTTCAAACTGTTGAGCACTAGAATTTCTGTGGAGGATATTTCAGGTGCTGCTTATTGGAGTATACCTGGGCTGATTCTGCCCTTTCCACTTCTGCCAACCTGTTATACTCTCCCCTCATTTTAACATTGGCTTCTTTAAGATTATTTAAAAGACTTTTCTGTTTCAAAAAGTGTACTAATGGAAGTAAACTAGGTATTTGACTCAGCTATATTTGATACTAATATTGGCAACTTGTCTTAAAATAATTTGGATGTGAGTTTCTCTCAAGCAGCTTTATTAAGAGGAGGTGAAGGAAATGGACATCTACAGATGTCAGGAATACCCTATTAAGTTCAGTTTTTTTCTAGGAATCACTATTTCACCTGACATAGACCTGTTCCATTTAGACAGGATAGACTTCTGTTCATGAAGACAGTCTTGGTGTCTGGGACTGCTGGATTACACTCACATACTTTGAAGCATGGTTTTTGCTCTTAGGTTTCTTCCCTTTGTTACCAAGGTACTTCCATCAGTTGAGGGCCTTGGTCTTAATATGACTTCAGTTTGAGGTATGCACCCTTAAGACATTGTTCTGTTTTCTTCTGAGAATCACAGCCATACCATCTTTAGCCAAAATAACAATCATATAGGGAAAGGCAACTTTTTACTCTCTATTCTTACTGTTCTAGTGTATAGAAAGGTGCCTTTTTACATAAAGATGTAGAAAGTACATGACCTTTCAGAAACTTATAGAATCTCATCCTAGCATAATTTATTTTCTTCTGCACCAAAGATAGTTCTGGTACCTCTATTATTTGTTTTCCTGAGATGTAGAGTGCTTTTCTAAAGCTTAAGAAAGGAAAGCAGCTATTTTCACCACCTGGTACAACTGCATCTTCATATCACTGAGGCTGGAAAATTGGAATCTGGTGTATTTTTTCAAATTGCTGTCATTTGTTAACTGATTGTGTCCTCCTATAATCACTCCATTCTTTATAACTTTACTACAGTTCTACTGAGGGAAAAAAAGGAATTATAATAGAACTACTATAATCAAGATAAGAGATGAATACTATTGATCCTTAGAATCAATATAATGGTTAAAGCTATAGGTAGAAAAACATTTCCAGTGCAAATAGTGTTCTTTATATAAATCTAAAGCTTAATGACAGTACAGTATATTATAATAATAAAAAGAATGAAATCTGCTGAATGAAATAGTGAAATGGAACAGAGTTTAGCCATAATCCTAAAAGTGGATCAGGCATTAATAACCAAAGAGAATTTCTTTCCTTTTTTTTGTTAATCCTCACCCGAGGATATTTTTTTCCATTGATTTTTAGAGATAGTGGAAAGGATGGATGGAGGGAGAAAGAAAGGAAGGGAGAGAAAGAAAGAGTGAGAGAGATATCAATGTGACAGAGACATATCGATTGGTTGCTCCCCACACCCACCTCAACTGGGGCCAGAGATCAAACCTGCAACCCAGGTACATGTCTTTGACCAGGAATCAAATCTGAGACCCTTTGGTGAGTGGGCTGATGCTCTAACCACTGGGAACACCAGCCAGGGTTCAAATAGAATTTCTTATGGTGGTATTGCAAAGTACAATTTTCAATGAAAGTCAGATAAGGTTAAATTTTTTTTCTTTTTTCTTTTCTTTATTGATTAAGGTATTACATATGTGTCCTTATCTCCCCATTAATCCCCCACCCCCCCCCCCTCATGCCCTCACCCCTCTGGTATCTATGTCCATTGGTTAGGCTTATATACATGCATACAAGTCCTTTGGTTGATCTCTCCCCCTTATCCCCACCAAATTTTTGTTTCTGAATCTTACTTGCATTTGTGTAGATTTTAAAAGGTAATTTGTTGGTAGAGACTGATAATATTACATTAAAGCTACTACAACACTCAGCATTTGTGGCATGGTAGAAAGAATAATATGCAGCAATAACCCAGTACTGCTGTTCTATTCCTAATTTTAGTCTTGTGACCTTGAGTCATACCCTTTGATAAAATTATGCATCAAGCCTTTTTCGCAATGTTACTGTGAGGATGAAATGCAATAATATATGTAAAAATGCTATAACATAAAAATTCATAAACCTATATAAATTTATATATAATTTCATCATCCTATATAATAAAAGGCTAATATGCTAATTGACCGAATGGCGGAACGACTGGTCACTATGATGCACACTGACCACCAGGCGGCAGATGCTCAACGCAGGAGGAGTGCCGCTCAGCCAGAAGCCAGGCTCACGGCTGGTGAGCACAGCGGCAGTGGCAGGAGCTTTGCCTGCCTACGTAGCAGTGCTAAGGATGTCCGGCTGGGCCTCAGCCATCCGTCAGACATCCCCCGAGGGCTCCCAGACTGTGAGAGGGCGCAGGCCAGGCTGAGGGCATCTCCCCCCCCCACCCCTCCTCCCCCGCCCAGTGCACGAATCTTGTGCACCGGACCTCTATTTCTCAGTATAATACCACTATCTTGACCAAAGCTCTTTGAACTTTTACCACTAAGAAAGGTATCACTAGCAACATAATTTTATTTCATACTCCATCTTTTTGGAATACAGTGATTTAAAAAAATGTGTTTATTTCTATTGTGGTAAAAATAACTTGTAACTTACTATTTTAACCCTTTTTAAGTGTACAATTTATTGACATTAAGTACATTCTCAGTGTTGTATAACTATCTCTGCTATTCATTTCTAGAGTTTTTTCATGATCCCAAACAGAAACTATATATACCCATTAAATAGGAACTCCCCATCCTGCCCTTCTACTAGTCCCTGATAACCTCAGTTCTACTTTCCATCTTTATGAATTTGCCTAGTCTAAGTACCTCATATAAGTGGAATCATACAATATTTGTCCTTTTATGTTAGACTTACTTAGTAATATTTTTAAGGTTCATTCATGTTGTAGCATGAACCAGAATTTTGTTCCTTTTTAAGCTGAATAATCCATTGTATGTGTTTACCACATACTAGTATATAGGTTTTTATCCATCTGTTGATGGACATTTGGGTTGTTTCCATTGTTTGGCTATTATGAATAATATTGCTATAAATATTGGTGTACAAGTATCTCCTTGGGTCCCTGATTTCAGTTTCTTTGGGTATATACCTTGAATAAGAATTGCTGGATCATATGGTAATTCCGTGTTTAACTTTCTAAGGAACCACCAAACTGTTTTCTCAGAATACAATGTGTTTTTTTTTTAATCTTTATTTTTGAAAGTATTACATACGTCCCCCCATTGGCCCCTTATAACATGCCCCTGCCCCCTGCCCCAGGCCTTCACCACCCTATTGTCTGTGTTCATGGGTTATGCATATATGCATACAAGTTCTTTGATTGATCTCTTTCCACCCACCCAACCTCCCCTGTCTTCACTCTGAGGTTTGACAGTCTGTTGTATGCTTCTATGTCTCTGGATCTATTTTGTTCATCAGTTTATTTTTGTTCATTAGATTCTACATATGAGTGAGATCATGTGATACTTATCTTTTTTCTGACTGGCTTGTTTCGCTTACATAATACTCTCTAGGTCCATTCATGCTGTTGCAAATGGTAAGAGTTCTTTCTTTTTTGCAGTTGTGTAGTATTCCATTGTGTAATTGTACCACAGTTCTTTAATCCACTTATCTACTGATGGGCACTTGGGCTGTTTCCAGATCTTAGCTATTGTAAATTGTGCTGCTATGAACATAGGAGTGCATACATTCTTTCTGATTGGTGCTTTGGTTTTCTTAGGATATACTCCCAGAAGTGGGATCACTGGGTCAAATGGCAGTTCCATATTTAATTTTTTTGAGGAAACTCCATACTGTTTTCCATAATGGTTGCACCAGTCTTCATTCCTGCCAGCAGTGTATTAGGGTTCCTTTTCTCCACATCCTCGTCAGCACTTGTCATTTGTTGATTTGTTGATGGTAGCCATTCTGACAGGTGTGAGGTGATACCTCATTGTCGTTTTAATTTGCATCTCTCTGATGATCAGTGACTTTGAGCATTTTTTTCATGTCTCTTGGCCATATGTATGTCCTCTTTGGAGAACTGTCTGTTTAGGTCCTTTGCCCATTTTTTAATTGGATTGTCTCCCTTTTGTTAAGTTGTATGAGTTTCCTATATATTTTTGAGATTAACCCTTTATCGCATGTATCATTGGCAAATGTGTTTGCCTATGCAGTGGGCTCTGTTGTTATTTTGTTGATAGTTTCTTTTGTTGTGCAGAAGCTTTTCATTTTGATTTAGTCCCATTTGTTTATGTTCTCCTTAGTTTCCATTGTTTTCTCCTTAGGAGATGTATCGGTAATCATATTGCTACGAGAGATGTCTGAGATTTTGCTGCCTATGGTTTCTTCTAAGATTTTTATGGTTTCACGTCTTACATGTAAGTCTTTTATACATTTTGAGTTTATTCTTGTGTATGGTGTAAGTTGGTGGTCTAGTTTCATTTTTTGCATCTATCTGTCCAATTTTCCCATCACCATTTATTGAGGAGACTGTCTTTACACCATTCATTGTATGCTCTAGCCTCCTTTGTCCAATATTAATTGAGTGTAATGGCTTGGCTCAATTTCTGGGTTCTCTGTTTTGTTCCATTGGTCTATATGCCTGTTCTTTTGCCAGTACTAGGCTGTTTTGAGTACAGTGGCTTTGTAGTATTACTTGATATTTGGTATTGTAATTCCTCCAATTTTGTTCTTCTTTCTGAAGATTGCTGCGGCTTTTTGGGGTCTTTTTTGGTTCCATATAAATTTTTGGAGTGTTTATTCTAGGGACTGGTTTTTATAAGGCAGTGTTCACTGCAGTTTTTATGACCTTTGGGCCAAAAGTTTAAACAATTAAAGAATCAGGTTATGTTTTCAGACTTTTTATTTAAGGCTTGTTGAGAAAGAGGGAAGGCAGAATGTTGTTAGCTAGTTATTATTATTTTATAATATGTTATGCAATAGGAATATTGAAAAAATAACATGTAGATATTAAAAGGTATAAAGATATGAACTATCAAATGGATAGTATTAGAATCAAAATTAGGGAATTAGAATCTAGTGGCTTAGTTAATAGAATTCATAGATTATTAATTTATAGCTTTTTTAATCTATTTCATAGATTGTGACAGACTTAATTCAATCTGGCTTTTTTCTACCATTTATCCACTTTCTAGGCTCAGTCCTGTTTCATTCACTCATTTGTTGATACATGTTTTAGATACAAATTTATTTTGATACTAGAGGTCCAGTGCATGAAATTGTGCACGGGGGCGGGGAGGTCCCTCAGTCTGGTCTGCCTCCTCTCCAATTTGGGACCCCTCAGGGGATGTCTGACTGCCTCTCAAAATCCGGGACCGCTGGCTCCTAACCGCTCGCCTGCTTGCCTGCCTGCCTGCCTGCCTGATCACCCTTAACCCCTCTGCCTGCCTGCTTGATCGCCCTCAACCACCTCTGCCTGCCTGATTGCCCCTAACTGCTCCCCTACTGGCCTGATTGCCCCTAACTGTTCCCCTGCTGGCCTGATTGCCCCTAACCACCTCTGCCTCACCCCGTACCCAGGACCTAGGATTCCCTCCCTCTGGCCAGCCACAGGCACCCAGGACCCGGGCCGGCTTCGCCTGGGCCAGTCGCAGCCGCAGGAGACTGTGGGTGGGCAACTTTACCCAGGCCACAGCTGCAGTGCCCGGGACCACAGGTTGGGTGGCTTGTCCCTCTCCTGGGCCACAGCAGCAGGCACTGGTGCCCAGGACTACGGGGCGGGCGGCTTGTCCCTCTCCCAGGCTGCAGCCTGGCTGGTCCCCATTCCTCTCTCCACGGTGTTGAGTGTCTGAACCGGTACAGCGTGATGGCGTGAGGGTGTAATGACAATTTTCATATTACCTCTTTATTATATAGGATATATATTCTCCTATATAATAAGGTAATATGCAAATTAACCCTCACACCCTCACAAGATGGCTGCCTACAACCAAGCCTGCAGGGGGGTTAGTGAGGGACGACCAAACAATTGAACAGCAGGCTGCGTGGGGCGACCAGTCCAGCAGGGGGGGACTGTTGGGGGCAACCAGACCAGCAGAGGGGGGTAGTTGGGGGTCCAGGCCAACAGGGGGGGGCAGTTAGGGGCAATCAGGTCAGCACGCAGAGGCAGTGAGGGTGATAAGGTCATATCCCAGGATTGCCTTTTGTATATTTCCTGCTCTTAGAATCAGCCATTACTAGAGTCTGTTTCCTTCTGTTGGAGAATGGTATTAGAAACTGAGGTGCTATGTGTGCTTATTATTGGGGTATCATTTTTAAGCTCTCTCAGCAAAAAAATAAGATGTATGTACTAATCTGTATATCTGCCCACATTTATACATATGTAACCATCTATACTTTTATTAAGTTTAACATGACTTCTTACTGATGCTTCCAACTCTAATCCAGTACCACATGGATCATTTTATTCTCCCTTTTTTGTCTGTAATGTCCCATTCAACAGTGAGAATCCTGGATCCCACCATCTGCATCCATTTACTTAATTATTCAATTCCAATTTACATGTATAGCAGCACTATTAGAATTGTTAACGTGTGCCCATGGAGAAAACAACTTGATCAACTAGAGTACAGTGTTTACCTGCAGTTCATTTTGCCTTTAATTTTACAGACTCTATTGACTTCTATTTACTTATTTCAACACTTTTTCTTCTCCTTTCATTAAGGTTATTCATTATGTTTGTGACAGAGTTAGGTTCTCTTATCACAATATGCATTTTCCCAGGATCCCCTAATCCTTTTTGATTTAAAATTTGCTGACAAAAAGGTATATTCTTTGTGTCATAAAGTTCAGTAGGTTTTGACAAACTCATACTGTCATGTATCCACCATTGTGATATCATGAAGTATAATTTCACCACCTGGTGATCCCCTTCACCTATTCATCACTTCTAACCTCCCCTCAAACCCCTGGGAGGTACTCATCTTTTTACTGTTTCTATAGTTTTGCCTTTCCTGAGTCTCGTGTAAGTGGAATCCTACAGTGTATAGCATTTTCAGACTGGCTTGTTTTGGTTCACAAGGTGCAGTCAAGCTTCCTCCATGTTTTTTTCTGGATATATATATATTTTTAAATAATTCTTTTTATAATTTTAATTTATCTTTATGGTTGAAAGTTTTACAGATATCCCCCTTTTTTCCACATTAACCCTCTTCTAACTCATACACCCTCTGCCCTAGGCCTTCACCACACTATTGTCTGTGTCCACGAGTTATGCATATGTATATAAGTTCTTTGGTTAATCTGTACCCACCCCTGCCTATACTTTTAAGATCAGTCTGTGTTGCTATATACACATTGATTCTCTTCCTTTTAACTTTTTCATAGCACTGTGCTTTATACATCTAGTATATTTGCCCATCCACTCTCTGAGTGCTGAACACCAAATTGCTTCCAAACCCTGCATCATCCCCCCCCCCACAATCCCACCCAGCCCAATAATGTAATGAACCCCCTCACCTATGTGCCTTTATGGACCTGTAAGAGCTTTTCATATATATCTAGAAAAGCAGTTGTCAGATCATAAGGTCTATGTTTACTTTATTTAGTGCCAGATTGCTCTCTAGCATGGTTTTACAATGCCAAGCCAGAGTATATGAGGGTTTTTGTTATTATTATTATGTTTATAAAATTATCACCATAGCCCTACCAACATATAAATGATAACATTTCTTCATTTCATGTTTAAATTCTATGAAATAACTCAAGGTGACTCTCATTAAATTTATTATGAAAATACATAGTTTTGATGCAAATCTATAATACATTCATGGGATTCACTTATCAAATACTGAATGTTATTGTTTCAGAACCATCTTTTATCCTATATAATAAAAGTTCAGCGACCGAACAGTGGAACGACCTCTGGATCAGTCGCTATGACAAGCAGTGACCACCAGAGCGCAGACGCTCAATGCAGTGTGCTTCCACAGTGGGATGGCTGACCGGGATGAGCAGTTGCTCAGAGGGTGGGTCCACAGCCGCTAGGCTGACCAGGATGAGCAGCGCTCCCATAGCGGGCTGATCCCCGCAGGCCACGCTCCCCACCAGTGCACGAATGCCATGCACCGGGCCTCTAGTTAAAGTATATTTTTATTGATTTCAGAGAGACAGGGAGAGAGAAAGGTAGAAATATCATTGATGAGAGAGAATCATTGATTGGCTGCCTCCTGCACACCCCCCGGTCCTGACCTCCTGGTTCATAGGTCAACACTCAACCGCTGAGCCGCCATGGCCGGGCCCCATTTTCTACTTTTTAATGTCAAGTTGTCTCTTGAGGAAAAGAAAAGAAGTTGGATAAGATAGTTTCTACAGAATGAATCCTAACTTTCCTCTGTTGGATGTACTGGCAGCCTAGCTTCTATTACTCCAATGTCCAATGTTTCTAAATATTGAACAATTAATTTTTAAGTGACTAAAATTTTTTAAAATCATTGAGAATTTAAGATAACCACAAAATTAACTTTTCACAGTAACTTCTCATACAAGCTGTAATGTCCAACTTAAGGTCAGAAGATGAAGGTTCAGATTTTAACTGCTACATGAATAATATATCTGAACAGCAGCACTCTGAAATTTACAGAGGTGCTAGGATGTATAATCATGGCATTTTTAAGACAAATAGCAATTTGGTTGTATTGGTTTTTCTTTCATGTAATAGGCGGTGTTATTTGATCTGTGTTTTGACTGCGGCCTTAAGCTATGACAGCATGTATAGCCTAGAATGAGGACTGAGGCTGAATGGGGTAATGTAGACAGAGGTGACATATTAACCCTTTGCGGTCGTTTGTCTACTCTCAGCCACCAAAGCTTTTTTACCGTTCTGGTCGTATGTCTGCTCTCAGCCACCACAGCAAGGAACCGTACGAATCTTAACTCTATTCATTCATGTATCAGTTCATAATTTCTCTGAAAGCTCTTAAGTGTCTAAGCGACCTTGTCACGAACCAAAACATTGCCCCGACAAATCGGAGATATCGAAACTCAATATAAACAAACGCGGTCGTTCCACACTCGCCATGCAAAACACCGTGGCGAGTCAGTCGCCTTTTGAGAGTGAAGAAATCGACAAGCTTCGGAGATACTTCGCAGAATTTCAAATAAAGCTTTACAAATTACGTTTAACTGTAATTAGGCATTCTCGCTTGTTAAGATATTTCAAAATAATACTCCAAAATGGCAAAAAGAAAGTTACCGAAAGAAGTGTACTGCGAATCTGAAAGTAACGATGAAGAGTTTTATTTTGGCACCTTGAATACTGACTCTGACGTAGAAAGTGATAACGTTTGTAGTGATTCTACTAGTAGTGACATAGTTCCAAAAAAGAATTAATAAATCTTGTTTATCCTTCATAATCTTGCATGTTATGTATCACTGCTCTTTTCAATGAAATTAATTCCGACCAGTACGACACCCATGTCCAAATTTAATATGACCGCAAAGGGTTAACTCAATACTAAGAGTAATGTTCTGTAAATATGAAACAGTTTTCTTCTCATGAAATCAATATCAGGGTTGGAAGGTGCCTATCTCAAGCGTTCTTAAATTCTCTTTGTTATAACTTTCTTCTGGGTTGCTATCTGCTTAGACACTTTAAGTGATGTAAAACTATTTTGGGAGCGGGTAGGGAGTATAGCACAGATTGTTCTTATATTGCACTTAAATGTCTTTCTGAAACTTTTACCCATCCTCCTTTTTTGCCATATAGAATATTAATACTCTTGCTTGTAATGGTTTTAGGATACAACAATTTTTTTGGAATATCAATCCTGAATGATAAATATATTAAGCCCTTGGACAGTTAGTCTGTTTAACAAAAATGCTCTTTTAGTGGTAGTATTTATTTAGTAGGTTAAAAGTATATAAAATGATAAATTAATGATTTTAAAAATACTGTGAACCTCTGAAAAATAATGTATTTATACTCACATATATGATCAAGAATTTTCTATAGTTGGCAGAAGTAATTTTATGAAAAGATAGAATGTACCACAAGAATTCAGGCAGGATTCCTATTTGTTCAGGATAGACTATTTTTAAATTTGTGAAGTTTCCATTTAGATCTGTTTGACTTTGTTGATAACTTGCTTAAATAGATTGTAACGTTAAGGCTCTGAGGATGCCTTTCTTAGCCTAGAGTCTTTGTCACAGCTCCTGGGAAGCCCTAGCAATATTTTGGTGAGAGTTTTGGACAAGTAGAATGTGAGTACATCCTCAGAATAAAAGAATGCCAAGATTGATATGAAATTAGGGAAAATATAAAGTAGACATTGTTGAAAAAGGAACACACTTTCTGAACCGAACGAGTATGTCCTGTTGACCTCTATTCACTTGAAAAATTAGTTGTTTTTTTGTTTTGTTTAAAATCAACTTTATTGAAGTATCTATATACTAGAGGCCCAGTGCATGAAAGTTGTGCACGGGTAGGGTCCCTAGTGGCTGCTCGCTTCCGGCCGGGGTCTCCTTTCCCTGGCTGTCGGCTGCTGGCCGGGGCCTTCCTTAATTGCATGCCGCCCCCTAGTGATCAGTGCATGTCATAGCGAGCGATTAAACTCCCAGTCGGTCGAACTCCTGAGGGGACACTTTGAATATTAGGCTTTTATATATATACTAGAGGCCCAGTGCACGAAATTTTTGCACTGGTAGGGTTCCTAGCGGCTGCCAGCTGGGTACTCCCTCCCTTGCCCGGCCGCCTGCTGCTGTCTGCCGCCACTGCTGCTGCTGCCACTGCTGCTGCTGCTGCTGCCACAGCTGCCTGCCAGCGCCAGGGCCTCCCTCCCTTCCCCAGGCCTCCTGCCAGTGCCAGGGCTTCCCTCCCTTCCCCAGGCCACCTGCCGGCCACCACTGCCAGGGCCTCCCTCCCTTTCCCCGGCTGCCTGCCAGCGCCACCAGCTGGAGCCTCCCTCCCTTCCCCCGGCTGGCCTGTTCCCTGGTCGAACTCCTGGAGGAACTCCGGTTGAGGGGACAATTTGCCTACTATGCTTTTATTATACAGGATAGCTATAAAAGCGTAATATGCAAATTGACTGGATGGCGGAATGACCGGTCGCTATGATGCGCACTGACCACCAGGGGGAGACGCTCAATGCAGGCGCTGCCCCCAGCCCGCAGACCCCGATTGCCTGATCGGGGCCTGCTGGCCAACCTCTCGGTCTCTCCTCTGGCTGGCAGGCTTCGATTGCCCGTTGGGGAATGGGGAACCGGGGGTGGGTGGCAGCAGACATGGGCGGCGCCAGGCCAAGGCGGGTGCAAGTGAGTGGGCCCCCGATTGCCCTGCCAGTTCCCCCACACACAGAGGGTGACTGGTGGTGGGGAGTGGGGCCAGCCAGCGGCAGGAACAGCCAACCTCTTGGTTCTTCCCCCAGCCGGCAGGCTCTGATTTCCTGATGGGGAACAGGGAACCAGGGTTGGGTGGCGGCAGACGTGAGTGGTGCCAGCCCGAGATGGGTGCGATGAGTGGGATCCCGATCACCCCGCTGGTCACTCCACACACAGAGGGCGACCAGCGTTGGTGGCAGGGGGTTAGGGCTGGCTGCCAGCAGCTGGGGAGGATGGGCCCTGATCGCAGGCCATGCCTAGGGACTCAACCTGTGCACAAATTTTGTGCGCCGGGCCTCTAGTCCTATATAATAAAAGGCTAATATGCAAATCGACAGAACGGCAGAGTGATTGGTCACTATGATGTGCACTGACCAACAGCGGGCAGATGCTCAACGCAAGAGCTGCCCCTGGTTGTCAGTGCGCTTTCACAGGGGGAGCACTGCTCAGCCAGAAGCCCTGAGCCAGGGTCACGGCTGGCGAGCGCAGTGGTGGGGGTGGCGGGAGCCTCTCCCGCCTCTGTGGCAGTGCTAAGCCATCAGTCGGACATCCCCCGAGGTTCTCCCAGACTGTGAGAGGGTGCAGGCTGGGCTGAGGCACCCCC
>NW_005371136.1:380660-384295 GCF_000412655.1 Myotis brandtii
CTACAGATTTCATGCACTGGGCCTCTAGTGATTTATATAAAATAAAATACACTCATTTTAAGTGTGTTGTTTGATAAATCTATACACTTTTGTAACCACCATTCAAATCAACATAAAGAAATTTCCATTGTAGCAATAAGTTCCTTCATACTTTGCTCTTCTTATCTCTTTACTTGTTGATAGACATTTAGGTTATTTCCAGTTTGGGGTTATTTTGAATAAAGCTGCTATGGACATTTGTGTCCAATTGTTTGGACATATGTTTATGTTTTCATTTCTTTTAGAGTGGGATTTTGAGTCATAGGAGTTTTGTATATTTAACTTTATTAAAAAATCTTCAGTTTTCCTAAGTAATTGTATCACTTTGTACATTCAACAGCAATGTATGAGAGTTCCAGTACTTCACATCCTGTTAACATTTGGAGGTTGGCTAATTGAAAACTGGGTCAGGGTCATTGATAGAAATTGTGTTATGTGTAGACTTTTATAGAAATGATAACAGATACTTGATATACTTTAAAAGTTTAGTAATGATAGCTCATTTCGTACCATTTATTGTACATCTCCTATGTGTCAGAAAGTGTGTTAATGATTTTACATACATTATAATCTATAATCCTTAAAACAATTCCATAAGATAGAATATATTATCTTTATTTCACAGATAGGAGCTCTGGACTACTAATATTAGGCTTAACATTTGATTTCAAGTTTGCTTCGAAACCCTAGTTTCTTTACTTAATTTCACTTCAACATTTTGGTCCTTCCCTCTCTTTTATAGAGCTAGAATGAGTATGATTTCAATTAATATCATGGTCTTTTAGGGTTCCCAAATTGAATTGAGGGAGATCCAAAGATAATTATAAGAGTTAGAAGCCCCCAGGGAAAAATAAAGGATTGAAATGTTGTGTGTATGTGTGTTTTCAAACGAAAGAGCATGTATCTCTCAGATGTTAAGTATCTAATATAGATGCCATTTTCCCATGTATTATCTTAATTTGAGTTGTGAAAAGAAGGGGAAAATGTCAAAGCTTCAGAATTACTATGGAGGGAAGATAGGTAGTGGTAATAGTGTGTTTATTATTTCCAAGCTAAGTAATTGTTCTTGGAATGATCTTGTTTTACCATGTAAGAATCAGCCCATTGGCATTTATTTTTAAATATATTTTAGACAATTACTATTTAATTTTCTATAACTAGAGTTGTGTCACAGTTACTAGATTGAATTTTAGAGCAGAATTTTTGTAAGAAAGGTTTGGTCAATATATTTCTCAATATATAGACAAATTGAGTGAAATAGTCCACATTTTGCAGATTTTTCTATTTAACAAAATAATTGTTTAACATTTGGATCCTTTAAATTTCATTTTTCCTTTTCCCATCTCATTTTGCAGACATTTCAACTTACGAATGAAGAGGGACACTTCCCTTTTTAGTGATGAATTTAAAGTAGAAACATCAAATAAAGTACTGGATTATGATACCTCTCATATTTACACTGGACATATTTATGGTAAGTTGAATCTTTAAGAACACTTTCTTTAAATTTTTTCTACACAAAGAAATATTTCAGAAAAGAAGGGATAAATTCTGAGGTGGTTTGAATATATATTATGAAGGGTATATTTGTCTTTGAAGAATGAAGTAATCCTTGGATCTATCTTTGCATGTTTGTTTAATGTTGAATTATGCAGTGTCTGGCTTCTGAAAGTTTTGAATTTTTGACTCTCTCAATACCTCCAAACTTAGATTTAAAATTTTTTTTAATGACTTCTATAATTTTTTGATCATCCAAACAAGAAATTAGCAGTAACTTTGCTATGTTTTATAACAAGATGTCTGTAAAGATCATCTTATCCAAAAATAATGTGACAGTCATTGATAGGAAAATCCTCCTAAGGCCTTCCTCTTTACAATGTATTTGCTTTTGTTTACAATTCTAACAAATACCTCTTACTACATACACCAGATTATAAAGGTATTGGAGGGGTGGGGAACACACACATTGTTTTATTTTATTTTTTGACACGCACATTTAACCCAATAGAAAGTTATATTTGACAGCTTAGTAGTTTGGGAAGAACACAATAATTGTAGAAGTCATAAAAAAGCTTAAAAAGTCAGTCTTTTGGAAGTATTAGAGAAGGGCAAAATATCATTGTGTTACAACTCTGTACATTAATAAATACTCAAGGTGGTCCTCAGTTTTTAAAACAAAGTTAACTAAAAGTTAAATTTTAGCCCTAACTGGTTTGGCTCAGTGGATAGAGCATCGGCCTGCGGACTGAAGGGTCCCAGGTTCGATTCCGGTCAAGGGCATGTACCTTGGTTGCGGGCACATCTCCAGTAGGAGGTGTGCAGGAGGGAGCTGATCGATGTTTCTAACTCATATATATTAGATTTCCAATCAATATTATAACATGAAAAATTAAGTGCTTAAAAAAGTGTTTTTTATTTTTTCATTATGCCAGATACATGAGGCATTTCTATGCTTAAAGTTTCTTACTTTTAGAATAAGCCTAAACTATTTAATAAAAATATTTTTGTATTCTTACTATTTTTTTAAAGTATTTTTTTTTCAGATAGGAAAGGAGAGGGAGAGAGAGAAACATCAATGATGGGAATCATTAATAGGCTGCCTCCTGCATGCCCCCTACTCAGGCATGTGCCCCGACTTGATATTGAACTGGCAACCTTTTGGCACAAAGCATGGTGCTCAAACAACTGAGCCACATAGGCCAGGGCTAGGTTTTTAATGTTAGAATACAGTTTTCTATTATTTTTATTATTTATCTTTCTGGACAAGTAACTTACAGTCTCTGCTTTTTTTGGCTAGGCAGTGGTCAAGAAAAGTATGACAGCTTACAGATAAAAACCATGCCATTTAAAATACCAGTGTCTTGGGCTCTTTCCTTCAGTTCATGATTATTTCAGAGGTCAACTAATTAATTTTAATCTATAACTTAGAAATTGTAGAAAGCCTGACTTTTGTTTTAATGAGAAAATTTTAAGTAAATTCAACTTTTAAAGCCCCCTCCTTCTACCTTCCATTTCTTCAAATATTTGATGGTTAGTGCTCATCTTTGTGACTATATTAAGAACCAAAAATACCTTTTTTTCTGTTTTGTTCTTTCACTAGGGAAGTATAATTGATGGGACAGAATTATAAATCTTTGTCCAGTATCATAAAAGAAATTGTTGGCATACTTCTGTTCAGATTGCTTTTGAAGTATTTGACACTATCTTACTTAAGAAACATATTTATAAAACCTAAAGGTGGTAAGGAAGCCACATGGCTAATGCAGAATATATCAGATTGGAAAAGAGCTTTTTTCTTATAGTAATTAGAGCCAAATTTCAAAAGGAACTTTAATATCTTTATTTTGAAAGTGTTTATTTTGTCACTGGGTCTATTTAAGTTAATTTAACAATTATTCATTGATTAACTACTACTGTATACATGCCAGGCTGCCAGGCATTGTGCTAGGTGCTGGGAATTTGTCAATAAGACAGATGTTTTATTTCATTGTTGTTCCTAATAATTGTGTACATTTTAATAAATACTAATTGCTATTCACATCTCAAACTCAGTTTGATATATTTTATGTTAAAATTAACTTTCCCAGTGAAATTAT
>NW_005371136.1:384533-385799 GCF_000412655.1 Myotis brandtii
GAATTTAACATTCTAGGCAAATTAAATTTTCAAGAGTTTGTTGCTTTCATTAATAGGTGAAGAAGGAAGTTTTAGCCATGGGTCTGTTATTGATGGAAGATTTGAAGGATTCATCCAGACTCATGGTGGAACATTTTATGTTGAGCCAGCAGAGAGATATATTAAAGATCGAACTCTACCTTTTCACTCTGTCATTTATCATGAAGATGATATTAGTAAGTACTTAATTTTTATCAAGTAGCCTTTTGCAAAAAGACATTGAAATAAAGCTATGTGGAGACAAGTGAAGCTTGAGCTGTTTTCTTTCCTTAGCTTATTAATCAGACTAGAAAATAGTTCACAACCAAAGTTTCAATTTAATGAATAACAGATCTATAGTACAGTGATGCAATTTCCTTACCAATCCATGCCAGTCCTACTTTGTTGATATGATGCAATCACTTCTATTTGAACTGTAAGTTAACCAATTTTGATTGAACTGGAAATCCTATATTCTGATACCAGCTAGTCATTTAATGCTATAATGCCTTTGTGTCTGTGTCCTACTCAAGCATCATTAGCTTCTTATGTAAATTTCAGTGTGGATATTTGTAGTGATTAAGAAATATTTTAGGTATTTTTTAAAATTTCTAAGTCCTTTGAGTTTTTCTTTTTGGAATCTTAAAATTATGATTTCAGTTTGGTAAGATTCCAGATATATCATTATGGATTTTGTCCTCTACCATGGTCTTTTATATGATGGTGATTTGTTGGGAAAGTTCTTTTTCTGTGTTTTAAGAGTAGAAAATGTATTTAAACATCATCTTTTAATTTCCACCATTGTCTATGAATCCATAGTCATCTAATCATGAGAATACTTTAATGAAATACCACAGAAATTCATTCCTCTGATTATATGCCTCTTGAATAATCATATTTTATTTTTGACTGTAATTAGACTAGTCTCTCAATTTTTGCCGGTTTTCAAAATTTGGCAGCTTCCTTCTAGTTTCATTTTCCTTTGTATAGTCAGGAATTTATTGTCAATAATAATATTCTCATTCCTAGTAATGTATTGGAAAGCCTTAACCATTTTGACTTTTTGTTCCATCAGCTATTCTTGCTTTTTTTCTGATCCTCTATTACTACAGAAAATAGCATAATTATTTTAGATGGGATACATTTATGATTTTAGCTGCTTGCTAAATCTCAAATTTATTAATGCTACTTACTGACATTTTTTTTTTAATTAAATCTTTATTGTTCAGATTATTACAGTTGTTCCTC
>NW_005371136.1:387893-392082 GCF_000412655.1 Myotis brandtii
GCGCCTCCGTACCTCTGCACTTTACTTCCGCACCTCCTCTGAGTCTCAGTGTGCTTTTCTCTTTCCTTCTAGTTGTAGAATTTCCACTCAGCCAGCCTTCCTGTGGTTCTGGATGATGTCCGTTTTGTCTTTTAGTTGTATTTTTGAAGTGGTTGTGCAAGGCAGCAATTTCAGGTGTTTATCTATGCTGCCATCTTGGTTTCTCCTTACCCACATTTTTTTTAATCCTCACCCAAGGATATGCTTTTTTGAAAAACAATATTTTTAAAATTGATTTCAGAGATGAAGAGAGAGGGAGAGAGAGATAGAAACATCAATGATGAGAAAGAATCATTGATTGGGTGCCTCCTGGGGCCTGCTGGGGATTGAGCCTGCAACCCAGGCATGTACCTTTGACTGAAATGAATCCTGGACCCTTCAGTCCGCAGGCCGACGCTTTATCCACTGAGCCAAACTGGCTAGGGCCAAGGATATGTTTTTTTTTTTTTTTAAATATATTTTATTGATTTTTTACAGAGAGGAAGGGAGAGAGATAGAGAGTTAGAAACATCGATGAGAGAGAAACATCGATCAGCTGCCTCCTGCACATCTCCCACTGGGGATGTGCCCGCAACCAAGGTACATGCCCTTGACCGGAATCGAACCTGGGACCTTTCGGTCCGCAGGCCGACACTCTCTCCACTGAGCCAAACCGGTTTCAGCAAGGATATGTTTTTTAATTGATTTTAGAGAGCGAGTAAGGGAGAGGGAGGGAGAAACATTGATCTGAGAATGAAACATCAATTGGGTACCCCCCCATACATGTCCAGGAAGCAAACCCATGACTCTTCAGTGTATGGGACAATGCTCCCACCAATTGAGCCACACCAGCCAGGGCTTATTTACCCACATTTTTACTCATCTTTATTTGATTCCCTTTCCAACTTCCTCTCCTGATATTTCAAACTCTCCTTGATCTCTAAGCTGTAGTCCTTCATAAATTGGATTATGAATTCCTTGGTTTCCTTTATTTCTGCCAACAGAATTATTACTATTTGATTTGTATGTTACTTTGTAATTTTCTTAGTAATTCAATCTTTTTTCTTTTTAATCCTCACCCGAGGATATTTTTTCATTGATTTCAGAGAGAGTGGAAGAGACAGGGAAAGACAGAGAGAAATATTGATGTGAGAGAAACACAACGATTGGTTGCCTCGTGCATGAGCCCCGACCAGGGCCTGGGCTGGGAAGGAGCCTGTAACTGAGGCGTACGTGCCCTTGACCGGAATTGAACCCGGGACCCTTTGGTCTGAAGGCCGATGCCCTAGTAATTTAATCTTTTTGCAGAGTTACCTTCCCTGTCCAGTATATGTAAGTTCTCTAACTGCAGTTTCTGTTTGTTTGTTTTTTTTGCTTCTTTAACATTCCAAATATTTATGTTTGGAGCAGGTTCTTCACAGACACATAATGAAATCTTGAAACATTTTGCCTGCAATGTTTTCTCAAAATAAACAGACCTTTTGGGAAAGGAAGGGGAGGAAAAGAGTAATATAAAAGATTTCAAACTCAACTTTATCCTCCCATCATATTGTAATCAAACTTTTTCCTTTGTTTTATACTTCCCACAAGTGCCCTCCACTATGTTTGTTCTGTCTTTTATGATTTATTTTATTGCATTTTCTCTCTCTTGTTTCTCTCCTCTTATCTAGTTGTATGTATAGTAGTTTAAGCATATTCTGTTCTTTTTTCCCCACTTTTATTTCTTCCTCATCATATAATTGTATTTGACCACTTTGCATTTTACTGTCTTTCAACTACTCTCCTTTATGTCAACCTTTCTTTCTCCCCCAAAGATAATGAGTTAACTTGGAGGATCAGTGACATTGGATGTGACTTTCTATCTATCTCTTTTGGCATTTAACTTTACCATTGACTTCAGCTCTTTAATTTTTATTTGTCTAAGTAAATCTATATTCAAAGAAAGGAGGCTGTTTCACATTATTTTTATTATTACATGCCAATTGTGGTTTTAGAGCTTAAAAATAGTAATGTTTAGAGTGATTTTATTTGTAACTTTTTCTGGTAAATGGAAATGTAACTATATGAGAATGACAGTATGGGAAGGAATTGTTCTAAATGGGGCTGGTTGGTCACTGCAGTGCGCGTCATAGTGACAGGTCATTCTGGTTGTTTCCCCTTTCCAGTTGCTGGGCTTTTATATATATAGATTAATATAATATAATAAAATTTGGATTATTTGATTGGCTTTGGTGATTCATCGGATGTTATTGGAGTGATTACACCAAGTTTTGACTGTGAGAGAGTCATCTCATAAGCAAGCCTTGGACTTTGCAGTCAAATTCTTAGCCTGTCAGTCATATAGAGGGAGGGTTGCCTTGCTGGGAGTGGTCAAGATGCAAAGTCTACTCTAGTTAGTATGGAGTGAGATGTGGGTGTTTTATGCATGGTTCTGTTGGGGAGAAAATCTGAACTGTAAATGTTCCTCTTCCTGGAGTTGAGAGTTAACTAGAGCTATTTCCTGCTTGAGGCCATATAACAATATATGTATTATTTGTATTTGCACCTCCTACAACAAGACAAAAACAAAAGGCTGGCATGCAGAGGAACTGGAAGAAAGGCAGTAGATTTAAAGCTGATCTTTGTTTTAAATAGGCCTACTATTCTACACCAATGACTCATTCTTTGTGAAAGAATATGCTGTTTGGCCTTTGCAGGGGAGCTACAGTGCATCTTATGATTTAGCAGCTCAATGAGGGTTTATTCATTAGTTGAATAAAGGCTTTTCTAGAAATGGGATTATATTGTCAGTAATTTTAAAGGGAAAATGTCATTTAACATGATGACCAGGGAAAATAGGCTCTTTTAGAGAAGTTTTTAAAGTACTGTATATAGGAAAAGTTTTATGCATGATCTTTTTTTTTGTTCTTTCTATTGGGAGAGTTTTTTTTTTTTTTAATATATTTTATTGATTTTTTACAGCGAGGAAGGGAGAGGGATAGAGAGTTAGAAACATCGATTAGAGAGGAACATCGATCAGCTGCCTCCTGCACACCCCCCACTGGGGATGAGCCCGCAACCAAGGTATATGCCCTTGACTGGAATCAAACCCGGGACCCTTCGGTCTGCAGGCCAACGCTCTATCCACTGAGCCAAACCGGTCAGGGCTGTTGGGAGAGTTTTGTGCTGACAGAATTTGATGCATATATAAATACTGCTTTGTTGCTTTGGAAATTTTTTCATCCTAAATATTAAGCTTTCAAAATGAATATATGTCTTTAATTTATAATATATAAAATACAATTTAGAAAGAATAAAACACTCTAATTTTTCTTTTTAAATATTCTAATTCTTGATGTTTCTAATTAAAATTTTTTTAGTGATTGATTTTTTTTTAGAGAGAGAATGAGAAACATCGATCTGTTGTTCCACTTATTCATGCATTCATTGGTTGACTGTTGTATGTGCCTTGACCAGGGATCAAACCCTCAACCTTGGCATATGTGGATGACACTCTAACCAACTGAGCTACTAGTCCTGGGCTTCTAATGTTTTAAATTACAGTGTACAATATAGTTTCATTATTTTTCATTTTCCTATATATTTAAACAGTATAAGAGAATTTTAATATTTTGATAAAAAAATTTAAAAGTAATGGAACAATTTTAATTTCTCCCATTCATTATTAAGATCACTTTGCATAGTTTCAGCTTGTATGGTTAATTTTACTGCCTCTAGTAATGTAGCAAAGTGAGGACTGCTAGTGGTTAACTAGATATGTAGGATTGAGAGTGGACTCTGAAAATAGAGTATCATTGTCAGGTAGCATAAATGAACTGGTTTAGGTTATAGATTATGATTTTTGTGTGAGGGTAGTCATATTACCAGTTTTTCTCCAGCTTTATTCAGCTGGAGCAGTATAAGTAGTGAGTTGAATTTAAACAGGATTTGGTTGAGGATTGGGAGATGCGTGTCAAGGGAGATTAAAGCAAATGCAATGGAGTAATCTACACTAATAAAAGAGAAACATGGTAATTGGCGTATGACCGCTACCCTTTTCATTGGCTAATCAGTGAGTATATGCAAATTAACTGTCAGCCAAGATGGCGGCCGGCAGCCAGGCACTGAAGCAAGCAGGGAGCTTGCTTGCTGCAGACTCCAACGTTCCCCGCCTCACTTGCCAGCCTCTCAG
>NW_005371136.1:393515-415975 GCF_000412655.1 Myotis brandtii
GACGGCGAGGGGGCACAGGCCAGGCTGAGGGCCCCCCCCCCCCCCCCCCCGAGTGCACAAATTTCTGTGCACCGGGCCTCTAGTTATAGTAATAATTCACTATTGGATTTAAGGTGAATAAGGAAAAGAAAGAGAATAGCCAGTGATGGACCGTTGAACAAGGTGCTAGTATTGGTAGATTAAAGGGTCTTAGTGGTGTTGAAGGAGCATTAGTAGATAGAGGGTCTTAGTGGTGTTGAAGGATTGTTGGAGTCTAGAGGGAATGTTCTGAAAAGGTAAGTTGTAGAAAGAAAGTATGATTTAGAAGTTGAGATGTTGAAGGGGTTTCAGTTATTAGTAATGACAGGTTCAAAAGTATGACCATATAAGTGAAAAGTTGAAGTAGGAGAAGACTGTCAGAGAAAAGGTGGTATGAGTGTATTGGAAGGATCATCAACATGAATGTTGTAATCACTAAGAATTATGGGTAGTGTCAGAAAGAGTGACAATGAGTTAGGATCTAAAAATAAGAAAATAGAGGGAAATAGTGATTTGTGGGGGCAGCAAATACCTATAATAAATTGAAGTAGTTGGTGGTTTAGTCTCCTGCGTCTGAAAGCCAGGCCACAGTGAGAATAGTCCTGATGGTCCCAAGGCAGATAGTGGTAAATAACTGTGAGTGTTTAGTGAAGTGAGGGGCAGAGGAATTTCTTGTAGGAATAGGAAGAGTTCTGGGGTTCCCCTTTGATTCCTGCTAGAGTCCTCCTGATGGAGATGAGGAATGCTACAGAAGGATTCTCTTTATCCCTGCCAGATGATGGATCAGAGAAGGTGATTTTCTGAAATATAGGTAGGTAGGTACTCTCTTCTTGATTCTAGCCAAATGCTACCTGTTGGGATGGAATAGGTGCAGGGACTCTTATTACTGAATCTAGGCCATCTTTTCACCCTGGGGACTGATGGCCTGCTAGGTTGTGGTTCTATTCTGAAGTTTCTGATAGTCTGCTGGCTTCCTTTCGATTTCAGATTATATTAGCCTATAGGCATTGTGGTATTAGGTACTGATACTTATTTGCCTTCTGACTGTGTGGAGGAGTGGTAGAAAGAAATCCACATATTGTGTATATATCAGTTACATGTATGATACAGACATGTATGTGTGTATACCTATATATTTGTTAAACTTTATATATTTTATCAAGTAGATTAGACACTCATTAAAGACTATGTTTGATTATCTTAATCTTAGGGAAGTAAAATTTGCTATCCCAAATGTGTCTCTTTGGCATGTGAATTATTTAGACTGATTTTTATTTATTTATTTATTTATTTATTTATTTATTTATTTATTTATTCCTCACCCAAGGATATGTTTATTGATTTTGAGAGAGAGAGAGAGAGAGAGAGAGAGAGAAACACTGATTGGTTGCCTGCCATTTTTGCCCCGACTGGGGATCGAACCTGAAACCTAGGTATGCACCCTGACCCAGAATCGAACCCCCAACCTTTTTAGTGTATGGGATGACACTCTAACCAAGTGAATCACTCAGCTGGGGCTAGGCTGATTATTATTATTTTTTTTAAAAAATTTTTTTTATTGATTTCAGAAAAGGAGAGGAAGAGAGAGACAGAAACATCAATGATGAGAGAGAATCATTGACCGACTGCCTCTTGCATGCCTCCTACTGGGGGTTGAGCCTACAACCCAGCCATGTGCCCTTAACCGGTCGAACCCGGGACCCTTCAGTCTGCAGGCTGACACTGTCCACTGGGCAAAACCAGCTAGGGCTAGGCTGATTATTTTTAAGAAACAGAAGATTCAGTAAATTTTTCTTTGGCCTCCACCATAAGTGCTTAAAAGAATTTAGATAGAGGGCTTATTCCAGGAAGGGAGTTATCATCAGACATAACAACAAAGAATTTGAGCAAAGTGTGGTGGTGTTATTGACGAAGTTGGAGTATCCCCTTCTCTACTGAGTGCTGGGCGTGGAGTCCTTATGATATCTCTAGAAAAAGATTTTCTGAGACCCATGCAGGAGGATGAGTGATATTTATTTGCATGGAATTACATGCATTTCCCTTAATCCAGTTATAGAAAAAGTATAGTGGGGCTTCAGTAGAGCTAAAATCAGAGCCAGTGTCCAGAGTTTCCATTCCATATTGCAGTCAGGTCCAGTTCAGCATCAGACTAGTTACAGTCCAGTAGTCCATTGTGTGTGGGTGTCCATATGGCTATGTGCCATGTAGGCAAAAGCCAGGAAGCAGGGGTGAGAGCCCCATAAGCCAGGAGTCACGTGCAACATGCCAAGAACCAAGAGTACAAGAGCAACTAAGAGAGTGAACTCCTTTGCTCAGGGGATTAAATATTCCAAATTTTCTTGCCCTTGCAGTGGCCATGCCTATTCTGGCCAATGATCTGTTCCTAGGTGTGACTGACAGACAAGCACCTTCCCTATGTCACCCCAGCTTTACTGGGCATGCATCTATTTCCCCTCCATTGGACCCTTGGGGAGTGTAAAGTTGTACCTTCCTGGAGAAGTTGCCCAAATAATATGCCTATAATATTTGGCCTTTCCTTTGCTCCTGTCCTGTTATTAATAACTAGGTTACACGGTGTCAGTGGTGGAGGTGGTGGGGGATTAGCACGGCTTGTTTGTTCACATTCCTCTCTGTGTCCCTTTGTCTCTGAATGGCCTGGCAAACATTTATTCTTTTTTTGTTGTTGTTAATCCTCACCCAAGGATATTTTTCCATTGATTTTTTTTTTTTTTTTTTTTTTTTTAGAGAGAGAGAGAGGAAGGGGTGTGGAGAGACAGAGAGAGAGAAACAGCGATGTGAGAGAGACACATTGATTGGTTGCCTCCTGCACATGCCCCGACCACGGTTGGGGGTGGAGCCTGCAACTGAGGTACGTGCCCTTGACTGGAATCAAACCTGTGACCCTTCAGTCCGCAGGCTGACACTCTGTCCACTGAGCCAAACTGGCCAGGGCTAAACCTTTATTCTTTTATTTCCCTTGAACGTCTTCTTCTCCTTTGAAGTCCCAGACCACTCCCCTCTTTCCCTTAGCCTCAGATGTTACATAATCTTCAGTTACTTGGCTGTTCTTTGGGCCTCATATTCTTTTGGAGCTCCTGTATATAGAAAATTAAATTTGATTTTTTCCTGTTAATCTACATGTCAATTTAATTCCTATACCAGTCAGAAGAACTCAGAAGGGTAGAGGAGAAAATTTTCCTCCCTGACATGTTCAAATGCCCAGCATCAGTGCCAATTATTGAATGCACAGAGTGTCATTGTATTTAGTATTATTAATATCTGGAAAATATATTTTATTGAGATACTATACAATAGAGATTGCTGATTATATATAAACTGGTGGCCCGGTGCACGAAATTTGTGTGTGGGGGGGCTGTCCCTCAGCCCTGCCTGCATCCTGTCCAATCTGGAACACCTTGGGGGATGTCCGACTGCTGATTTAGGGATTGGGCCTAAACTGGCAGTCAGATATCCCTCTCACAATCCGAGACCGCTGGCTCCTAACTGCTCACCTGCCTGCCTGCCTGATTGCCCCTAACCACTCTGCATACCAGCCTGATCGCCCCCAATTGCCCCCCCTTCTGGCCTGATCACCCCTAACTGCCCCCTCCCCTCGCCAGCTTGCTCGCCCCCACCTGTCCCTGCCTGCCGGCCTATTCAACCCCAACTGCACCCCCCGCCGGCCTGCTGTCCCCTAACTCCCTCAATCCCAATGACATGCAGGTTTGTTATCATGTTAGAAAACATTCAACGTTTTTATTTTGCTGATGCCAATTTCAACATTTAACAATATATCCTTATATTGAAGTGAATTATAATTTTACTTATTCCTCTAAAAACTAGTTAAATGTTCTATTTGGAGTTGTGCTACTACATTAAAACTACCTGAATTTGTTTAGCCATTAAAAAAAAAGTCATAAGCACGTATTTCCAAGTGTGTGGGAACTAATACTAACAAAAACAGTAAATATAAGAAACTATATATTTTAAAAAGTACAGGCGAAAAAGCTACAAAGCTTAATATAGAGGAATTAATTATAACACTAGAAGCCCGTTGCACGAAGATTCTCGCAATAGGCCTTCCTTCCCCTGGCTGCCGGCACTGGTTTTCCTTTGGCCCCTGGGACCCAGGCCTTTGGTCCAACCGCAGTGGAGAAGCCAAGGTCAAGGGCTAGGCTTCTCCCCTCCGGCCGCAGCAAGGCTTGGCGTCTCCAGTCTTCGCTCTGTGCCTACATATGCAAATTAACCGCCATCTTTGTTGGGTTAATTTGCATAGTCGCTCTGATTGGCTGGTGGGCGTAGCGAAGTGACACCAATTTGCATGTTTCTCTTTTATTAGTGTAGATTAGAGATTAGAGACCTGGTGGGGGTGGGGGCCTCAGCCCGGCCTCACCTTCTCTAATCTGGGACCCCACCAGGGGACATCCCTCTCGCAATCCGGGACCACTGGCTCCTAATCACTCGCCTGCCTGCTTGATCGCCCCTAACCCCTCTGCCTGCCTGCCTGATCGCCCCTAACCACCTCTGCCTGCCTGCCTGATTGCCCCTAATTCTTTCCTGATCGCCCCAACTGCTCCCCTGCTGGCCTGATTGCCCCTAACTGCCTCTGCCTCAGCCCCCGCACCCGGGACCCAGGCATCCCTCCTCCGGGGTGCGGGCGGCTTCGCCTGGGCTGGCCGCAGGCGCTCGGGCTCGGCTTTATCAGGAAGTATGTCTGGAAGACATCGGTCTAATTAGCATATTACTCTTTTATTAGTATAGATCAGACATGTATACTCTTCTTTGGCTTTCCCTGTTACATTAAAGAAAATGATGTTTTACTGGTAATTGTTTACGATAAGGATATTTTTGTTCTGTTCTTGAATTTAGTAAGATGTTCAGTTAAATGCCATGCATGGGGTTGGAAGCTATAAAATTCTCTCTTCCAGAATACTTTGCAGCATGCCTTTTGTGCCTGTGTAGGAGCAGATTCAAAATGTATTTCATAATATGCTTTTAATGAAGGTAAATTCTAATTTCTGTCATGATCAGCTTATGATCTTTGTTCTTTCTCAAATTTGAATAAAATTAGGCATATTGCCCTAACCGGTTTGGCTCAGTGGATAGAGCATCGGCCTGCGGACTGAAAGGTCCCAGGTTCGATTCTGGTCATGGGCATGTACCTTGGTTGCAGGCACATCCCCAGTGGGAGGTGTGCAGGAGGCGGCTGATCAATGTTTCTCTCTCATCGATGTTTCTGACTCTCTATCCCTCTTTCTTCGTCTCTGTAAAAAAATCAGTAAAATATATTTTTAAAAAAATCAGGCATATTGACTAACTTTTGGAGGGCTTAAAACTTGATTGCTAATGAATCTCACAGCTTTTTGCTCTGAAACTGAAAATCTTGCATGGAGTAAATCCTTCTTTTGAGAAACTGTTTGAAAATGATAACAGTATTTCTCTAAGCATGCAAAATATTTAATCTGGGTATTATAGAGTCTACTAGCTTCTATCTTTAGTTAAAAGATGTACTTAGTTATTGTACTTATCAGTCTTCAACTTAAGTGTATGATTGATTTTTTAGCAAAAGTTGTATTTTTTAGGATGAATGAAAACTAGTATAAATGAAAACATTTAGAAAACTATAACAAATACCAACACTGGTAAAAAAACAACAACAAAAAAAACCTTCTGATATGCTAGAGCAAGATTATTTTGTTATTTTCTGTGATAAAAAATTTGCCAGATCCCTAGTGGAGAACAGATATAAAATAAGTTCTGTTTTTGACAAAAGTTTTCACTACGTATTAAGATTATGCTAATTACAGTAGCAAACAGCCCCCTATTCAGTGACAAAGTGCACTAAAAGCTTATTTCTCACTATGTAACAGTTTAATGTGAGTATTCCTTATCAGGCAGCTTTTCTTCTATAAGTGAGTAGGAATCCAGGTTACTTTATTTTATGCTATACTGTACTATAATGCAGTTCCCAGTTGTCTCCTACCAGCCATTTAGAAGGGAAAAAGAGCATATGGGACCCTGGCTGGTGCACTTCCCTACTGCTCATATTTCTTCAACTAAAAACTAGGTTATGTACACCTAGCTTGGATGGGAGGCTGGGAAACTTAGTGTGGATTTGTTCAGGATAGTGAGAAACCTGTTTGGTCAATGACTGCTAAACCTTGCCAATAATGAAATTGTTTTTTCAAATTAAATCTCTGAACATTTTAAAACATATTTTTAGAAGTGGTTACATGATTGATACACTATTAGGGGTTTTGGGGAAGATTGTATATTTTGTAAACAGATTATTCCCAACCCCATATACCTTTTTAAAAAAAATATTTGGTAGTGGTGAAGCATGTGGAATGGGGAGACCAGATATGATAGGCATTTAGAGGAAGTCATCTGAAAACAGGCTGTAATGATGTACCCACAAGGCTTTTCTTTTGAAAGGCTAAGTTAAATAGTTTTTTTATTTGGAAGTGGGGCCATGATGCCATGCTCTTTTATCTGTGCTCATGTTCATGTGTGAAATACAGCAATTTGGTTATGGAGGTTATTAAGATAGTTTTATGATAAGTTAGAACTGTAGTTTAAATAGGCCTTTTTTAATATGTTGGGAGATGTCTAATTCAACTCAAAGAATTTCATCAAATGTTAAATATATATTTATTTCATTGAACTTAAATTAGTATAAGATAAATAGTAAAATAGATTATTAACTTAACTATTATCTTAATAAACAATCCAAATAAGGCACCACAAACTGATCCATAAAGGAAAAATAAGGACATAACATACTAATTGAATCATAAGTTAGTTGCTTATCACATTGGAACAGAAATTAAAATAAGCTTTTGAAAATGTATTACTTAGTGTTATTCATTTTCTGTGGCCAAACATTTTGTATATAAGTACTCTTAGAGCATGTTTTACTTACCTGTTTAGTTGTTGCCAGAGTCAGCAGAAGGATTCCTCCTCATTCACCTTGTTATCTTGTAAGAAATAGATAAATTATGTTCTTATTCATGATTTAAGTGAAAAACTAGCCAAAGAATCTGGCCACATTTTTAGTTGCTGGATACTGGACTATCCCAATGTTGGGTAAAATAGCACAAAGTAATATCAAACTATGAACTTGATTTTATATGATAACTAGAGGCCCAGTGCATGAATTTCGTGCAGGGGGGGGGGGGGGGATTCCCTCAGCCCGGCCTGCACCCTCTCGCAATCCAGGACCCCTCGGGGGATATCCGACTGCCGGTTTAGGCCCAGTCCTACAGGGATCCCTGTGGGATCGGGCCTAAACTGGCAGTTGGACATCCCTCTCGAAATCCGGGATCGCTGGCTCCTAACTGCTCGTCTGCCTGCCTGCCTGATTGCCCCTAACCACTCTGCCTGCCTGCCTGATAGCCCCTAACCACTCTGTCTGCCTGCCTGATGCCCCTAACCATAACCACTCTGCCTGCCTGCCTAATTTCCCCTAACTGCTCGCCTGCCTGCCTGATCGCCCCTAACTGCTTGCCTGCCTGCCTGATCGCCACTAACCACCTCTGCCTTGGCCCCTGCTGCCCCGGTTTCGTCCGGAATGATGCCTGGAAGGTCGTTTGGCTGTCTGGTCTAATTAGCATATTACACTTTTATTATTATAGATTAAAACAAGTAGGAAAATTCCAAGAGATCTAACGTCTGTTAACTGAATAAAGAACTTCAGTGCATATGTACACTTGTCTATGAGTATGTTTTTGTATTGTGTTCTTGACATGGAGGAACTTTAACTGGTGGGCTAGGCAAGCTAGCTTCCATTAAGAATCTGGGCAAGACTCATTGGGACATTTTCAGGTTAAAATTATAGTAGCAGAAGAAGGCAGAGTGGTGATAATACCCTAAATTAAATGGTGAGAATTGAAAAACTTGGCATATTATACTGTAAGACTTTCCAGCCTTTGTGGTAGATTCTTATTAAATATATGTGGGATGGTACTATATTTTCACTTTGCTAAAGTGAGCATTTGAAATGATACAGTAATAAATGTATTAGTGTTTTTTCTTCTTTTAAATATATATGTATTTTTTTTTATTGATTTCAGAGAGGAAGGGAGAGGGAGAGAGAAATAGAGCAATGATGGGAGAAGATCATTGTTTGGCTGCCTTCTTTCTGCACACCTCACACTGGGGATTGAGCCCAGAACCTGGGCATATGCCCTGATGGGAAATCAAACCATGACCTCCTGGTTCATAGTGCGACACTCAACCACTGAGCCATGCCGGCCAGGCATGTTCATCATTTCAGTTGTGTTATTTTTCCACTTCAAAGTAATTTTAACTTGTTCTACTGATATTGCAGTTTTTTAGTTCTAGTTTAATTTTGAAAATTTCAAACTTAAAAAAAATGTTTAAAGAATTATACAGGAACACATACATCCTTCTCCCTAGTTTACCATTTTTTAAAACATTTTATACGTCCCTCAACACATTTTTTTGGGAACCATTGGAAGGTAGGTTACCGACTGCATGAGCCACCACTGCTAAATACTGCAGCACACATCTCCTAAGAATATATACATTTTAAAAATAACAATAATAAGTGTTTCATCCCCTAAAAATATACATTAATATCATTTACTATACAGACTAAAATGAAATTTATCCAGTTCTAAAAATATTATTATTTTTGGCATTTATTATATCTCTTTTAAGTGTCTTAACTTCCAGGCTCCTCCACCCCACAGTTCTCAGTTTTTTATTTTTATTTTTTATTTTTTTTTTATTAATCATCACCTGAGAATATTTTTTTCATTGATTTTTCAGAGTGGAATAGAGGTTGGGAGCGGGGAGGGAGAGAGGGAGGGAAGGGAAGGAGAGATAGAAAGAGAAGCATCAGTGTGTCTCACATTGACTGGTTGTCTACAGCACATGCCCTAATGGGAGGTGGGGAGCAAGCCCACAACTTAGGTACTGCTCTTGATGCCGAGACCCTTCAAGCTGACGCTCTAATCCAGTGGTTCTCAACCTTCTGGCCCTTTACATACAGTTCCTCATGTTGTGACCCAACCATAAAATTATTTTCGTTGCTACTTCATAACTGTAATGTTGCTACTGTTATGAATCGTAGTGTAAATATCTGATATGCAGGATGGTCTTAGGCGACCCCTGTGAAAGGGTCGTTTGACCGCCAAAGGGGTCGCGACCCACAGGTTGAGAACCGCTGCTAATCACTGAGCAACACAGGCCAGGGCAACTTTTTCTGTTTCTTTAAATGACATTGCCTTTTTTCACATGTCTAAGGCAATGACTTATAGAACAGTGATGACGAATCTATGACACGCGTGTCAGAGATGACACGTGAACTAATTTTTTTGGTTGAGTTTTCTTTGTTAAATGGCATTTAAATATATAAAATAAATATCAAAAATATAAATCTTTGTTTTACTATGGTTGCAAATATCAAAAAATTTCTATATGTGACACGGCACCAGAGTTAAGTTAGGGTTTTTCAAAATGCTGACACGCGGAGCTCAAAAGGTTCGCCATCACTGTTATAGAATGTTTCACATTCTTGGTGTGTCTGTTTATTCGTGATTAGGTTCAGTTAACATATTTTGGCAAGAATATTGCATAGGTTAAGCTGAATGTTTCTTAACTGCATCACAGTAGGAGGCACATAATATCAAGTTGTCCTATTGGTAATGCTTAATTTCATCACTTGGTAAATGAAGTGGTAATTATTATATCACTTTGATGTAAAGATACATTTTTCCTTTATAATTATTAACTAATCTGTGGGGTTATGCTTTAAGAGACTATGAATATGCTCCCATCTTTCACTCAGTGGTTTTAGCACCCATTGATGATCCTTTGCTTCATTAACTAATATACCAGTATGTCGGCTTGGAAATAGTGACTTTTAAGTCTATCATTTCTTTCACATTGATTGATTAGAATTTTACAGCTGTTGGCAATCTTGACCCCTGATAAAAACTTATTTAAAATGTAAAATCAGAGCTGTTTATCAGTGTAGATAGATTGTTCATAATACCTAGCTTCTACATGTCAGTTTAGATTTGTATTGTAGTATTTAATTTGTATTTTCAATGAAATAGGCTACTAGTATGCACTTTAGGTTCTAGATTTTTCTTAATTAACTACCTGCAGTGCTTCTAATTATAATTCTGTGGATTGATTCTGTAAGCTACTTAAGGATTTTTCAGTGCTTCTCCTTTCACCCATGTCTTGGTATTTTATTTTGACAATTCTCTTAATTATGGTTAGTAGATTGAATTATAAAATATGTTCATGAACTAAGTAGGACCTTAACAATGGAGAAGTATGTGAATTTTGAGAGAGTGGAGTAAACTTTTGAATGACTAAGTTGAACAGCTTATCTGGAAATAGACCCAACTCATTTAAGGATAAATGAATCATTGCTTATGAAAGGAGAAAAATAGTGATAAAATAGTTATTGGTTTATAAAGCATTTGCTTGAAGTATGCATTGAATAAATTTAAACTCTGTCTGCTTTTACTGTGCCATAGAACTTGGTTCTTAGGCCAGTTGGTATTCATGGGAGGAATTCAAGCCAAATATAACATTATATTAGCTTAATTGTAGTTCAGATTGAGGTGGTTTTGTGCTTTGCAGCGTAGGAATTTAATATGTTTGAAGGGAAAGTTACACACTACAAAATAAAGGAAATTGCAGTATTAAGATGCTCTGTATATCCAAAGTGGGAAAGGTGGGGAAAGTTCAACTCAGAATAAAAAATGATTATTGTTTTTAGAATTAACAAATTATCTGTATGATAAAGTTCTAGAGACCAGTGATGTTTTATTGAGGGAGAACTTGGGAACCTACCTTGGGTTTGAAAATTAGAATGCCTAGCATATTTCTTTTCCTATATTACTTATGACAGTCAACTTTTCATTTATAAGATAATTCATAATACCTAAACATGTGACAAAAAATGATATTTCTTCTTTGTGTTTTAGACTACCCCCATAAATATGGTCCACAGGGGGGCTGTGCAGATCATTCAGTATTTGAAAGGATGAGGAAGTACCAGATGACTGGTGTAGAGGAAGTAACACAGGTAAGGATTTTAATACTAGCTTGCATTTAAGAATTGAAAATGAACTTGGGCATGTGTTCCTGCATTAAATATGTTTGTTCTAGAATTTCTGAAATATTTATAACACTGGAGAAATATTGATATTTTTTAATGCTTAAAGAAGCCAGTTAACTTGCCTATAATAAAGACATAGTGCTGAGATTTGAAACAAATCTGTGTGTCTCATTAACATTACATTATATGTCTGAAACATAGTGAGTCTTAATTTAAAAAACAATCAGTTTGAACTTGTGTTTTCTATAAATGTAACTATTTGTATTAGTATTAAAATGAGACTGGTCAACTTCCCCTTGTTTGACTGGGACTTCCCAGCTTAACACTGAAAGTCATGTGTCTTTAAGCCTACTGAGATCATTAGCCACCCTAATAATAATCACAGTGCTGTTGATACTTTAATTGTAAGATATTTTGCCATTTGACTGTTGTTCTTTTATTCTTTTTTTGATCTCCTTTTTCCTGTAATAAGGGATAGGTTTATAGTCATTTAAAACATAAGTTTAGCCCTGGCCAGTGTGGCTCAGTTGGTTGGAACGTCCTCCCATACAACAAAAGGTGGTGGACTTGATTCCCAGTCAGGGCATTTGCTCAGGTTTTCAGGTTTGTGCCCGCGTTGGGGCGCGTGCGGGAGGCGACTGATCCATGCTTCTCTTTCACATCGATGTTTCTCTTCCTCTCCCTCTCCCCTTTACCCCCTCTCCCTCTCTCCCTCTCTCTTAAAAAAAAAATTCAAAGCAAGTTTAAAATGAAAAAAAATATTTTTATGATAAAACATTTATCATGTAGTTTAGACATCCTTTCTAAAAGTAGTAGGCTAGAGTAATGTTTCTTGAGCTACTTGAGATACAAATGCAGATTTGTGTGTTTCTTGATCTGCAACATGCACAAACAATTCTGTTTCAGGTGGGACTTTCAAGTATAAGTGAGATTTTATTCTTGCATTCATTGAAAAACTATGTATTGATCTGTCATATTGTCAGAGACTGCTGGTTCTAGAAATATGTGGATATTAAGACAAAGACTTATCCTCAAAAAGTTTATCATTTACTTGTAGACACAGAAATACAATTGCGGGTAAGGGATAGAAGAGGATTAAGTATAGAATGATGCTCTATACATAGGAGGAATTGTTAATCTAAACTGAGAAGTAATTGAGGACAGTAGTCATACACTAAAAGAATAAGTAAGAGTGAGGTTGGGCATGAATAGGTGGAAAGGCAGTATATAGGCATACTTTGTTTTATTGCACTTCACAGATGTTGTTTTTTACCAAAATGAAGGCAAGACCCTCCACTAACAAAAAGATTAATACTCGCTTTATTGCTATACTCACTTTATTGATGGTGGTCTGGTCCCGAACCTGTAATATCTCTGAGATATGTCTACATACCTCAGAGGTATTAGAGATATTAAAGGCCAGAGAGAGAGTAAGACTGGTAAATAATTTTTAACCCTGTGGTGGGGTGTAAGATTAGAGACTAGGAGACTAATTAGAAGTTATTGCAGTTATTCAGTAGAAAAACCATTTGTACTAAGTGTCAGCAATGTGGAGAGGACAAGACTACAGATTGCTAGATATAACAGAGTTTAACAGTGGCTAGATATAAAGTTAATATACAAAAATAGGTCACATTTCTCTTTTTGTTGTTTGTTTTTTAAATATATTTTTATTGATTTCAGAGAGGAAGGGAGAGGGAGAGAGACACACCCCCTGCACACCGCCTGCAACCCGGGCATGTGCTCTTGACCGGAATCGAACCTGGGACTCTTCAGTCTGCAGGCCGACACTATATCCACTGAGCCAGACCACCTAGGGCTAGGCCACATTTCCTTATATCCAGTAATAGACTATCAGAAATGTAACAAAAGAGAAGACATTGTTAATAGTATCAAGAATATCATGTATTGAAGAATAAATGTAACAAAGAATTATAAGACCTAATTAAGGAAAATTATGAAACTATATAAGATGTGTTAAGATTACTTTATTTATTTATTTAAAATATATTTTATTGATTTTTTACAGAGAGGAAGGGAGAAGGATAGAGAGTTAGAAACATCATTGAGAGAGAAGCATCGATCAGCTGCCTCCTGCACACCCCCTACTGGGGATGTGCCCGCAACCAAGGTACATGCCCTTGACCGGAATCGAACCTGGGACCCTTCAGTCCCCAGGACGACGCTCTATCCAGTGAGCCAAACCAGCCAGGGCTATTTATTTATTTATAAATATATTATTATTGAGGAAGGGAGAGAGAGAGAGAGATAGAAGCATCAATGATGAGAGAATCATTGATTGGCTGCCTCCTGCATGCCCCATTGGGGATTGAGCCCTCAACCCGGGCATGTGCACTGACCAGGAGTCGAACCATGAGATTCTCAACCACTGAGCCACTGTGGCCAGGCAAGAAGATTAATTTTAAGTAAATGGAGAGACATACCTTGTTAATGGAAAAATAAGCTAATCTAATAAAAGAGAAACATGCAAATTGACCGTACCTTCCCTATACCACAAGCTATACACACCAGCCAATCAGAGCGACTATATGCAAATTAACCGAACCAAGATGGCGGCTGGCAGCCACAGAGCTGGAGCAAACAGGAGGCTTGGTTGCCCCGGCGATGGAGGAAGCCAAGCTTCCCGCCTGCCCTGGCCGGCTGTGGCCTCTGCTAAAGGCAACAAAGTTTCAATTATAGAAGATAAATAAATCCCAGATACCTGCTTCCAGCCAGCCTCCACTGGGAGCTTGGGTGGCTGGGGGCCGTGGCCAACCTGCAAACAGCCATCAGCCCCTCACCCAGGCTGGCCAGGCACCCCAGCAGGACTCCCCTCCCTGAAGGGGGTGTGGCCAGTCTGAAAACGGCCCTCAGCCCCTCACCCAGGCTCGCCAGGCACTCCAGCAGGGACCCCCACCCTGAAGGGGGTGTGGTCAGTCTGAAAATAGCCCTCAGCTCCTCACCCAGGCCCCAGCGGGACCCCCACCCTGATCCGGACACCCTTTAGGGCAAACCAGCCAGCCCTCACCCATGCACCAGGCATATAATAAAAGGGTAATATGCAAATTGACCCTAACAGCAGAACGACTGGGAATAACTGGTCACTATGACACACACTGACCACCACAGGGCAGACGCTCAATGCAGGAGCTGCCCCCTGGTCGTCAGTGTGCTCCCACAGGGGGAGCTCTGCTCAGCCACAAGCCAGGCTGACGGCTGCCAGCACAGCAGTGATGGCGGGAGCCTCTCCTGCCTCAGCAGCACTAAGGATGTCCGACTGCTGCTTGGCCTGGTCCCCGCTGGCAAGTGGACATCCCCCGAGGGCTCCTGGGCTGCCAGAGGGATGTCTAATTGCCAGCTTAGGGCTGATCCCCTGGGAGCGGGCCTAAGCCAGCAGGTGGACATCCCCCAAGGGGTCCCAGATTGTGAGAGGGCACAGGCTGGGCTGAGGGCCCCCCCACCCCCGCCCCGAGTGCACAAATTTTTGTGCACTGGGCCTCTAGTGTATCATAAAAATATTAATTTTTCCATGTTGATTAATAGATTAAATATATTTTTGATACAAATTACAAAAGAGTTATTCACAGCACTTAGATGGGTCTAAAATGCTATACAGAAAAGTAAAGACTAAGAAGAAGTAGGGCCAATCTAAAGGTGTTGAACAGGCAAGAGGGATTTGCCCTAGAAGGGATTAAAAATTATTATACTAAATGAGAGTATAATCTTAACATAGAGATGAAAACAAATGCAGATATGAAACTTTGTTATTTGGTAGAGTTAGAATCTCAAATCAGTGAGGAAAAGTAAAGATGGTTGAATAAATGGAGCCAGAAAAAATGGAGCCAGAAATATTTTTCTAATGTTTAACCATTTAGAAACAGATGAAGTTGGATCTCTATCTCTTGCCATATTTAAAACAAAACAAAACTTCAGATAGATTAAAGTATTAAATGTCTAAAATGAAAACATTGAAACTTTTAGTAAAAATATTAAGTAAAGGTTTCCCTTTCCAGTTATGATTAATAATGGGTATCCACATAGCTTTCTTGTAGAAAACACGAAAACTAAACAAAATATATGAAACAGTTGTTTTCAAACATTGGAAGCAGGCAGTACAGGATGCGATGTTGAGAGGGAAATATAAATATCTCTGTGATTTTCCTGACTTCATGACTGGAGGCAAAATTTCAGGTGTGTCACAGGGAAGGGGATCTCACGAAGAGCAAAAAGTGCACAGCAATCTTACTGAGTTGAAGAGACAGGTCAAAGTTCAAGAAGGCAGAGTTTGACAGGAGACAGCTACACCGAGAAAAAGCTCCAGATATCTGCACAAGTGTTTCATTTAGTTTTAGATGAATACTAAGCTATACATGCATAGGGTGAAATTCTATGAGGAAACTACCAGAGAAAGAAAAACTACTGTGGAATCAATGTACTATTAGAAATTATAATTTGTAAAGATCCCAAGCCATATTAAGAGTAAGGCTAGGAGAGACCAAGATGGCGGCATAGGTAAACACCGCAGACTGCTGCCGCAAACAACCACTTCAAAAATACAACTAAAAGACGGAACGGACATCACCCAGAACCACAGGAAGGCTGGCTGAGGAGAGACTCTTCAACTAGAAGGAAAAATAACAGCACACCGAGGCTCAGAGGAGGCGCAGTGTGGAAAATACTCAGGTGCGGAGGTGCGCGCGCAAAGCGGGCTGGTGGCTGAGAGCGCGGTTGTCGTTTTCGGTCAGGGGGGAGTCTCAGACTCTGAGCTCCAGATACGGGCGAATCGCTGGGGACTCGGACCCAAACGGGAGAAGCGGGAGTGTCTGGCATCAGTTGGAAGGCAGCTTTCCCTCCGAGGTTTGCAGCGGTTCCGGGGGTTCTGAGAAGCAGAGCCTCTGGGAACGGGACTGAGAGGGGCCATAACCGCTCCCTCCGCCCGCCCGCCCTGTTGAGCCCGCCCCGCCCAAGCCCTGCGCAGAGCCATTTGCCAGATCGCCTCAGGCAAAGGCTAGATTAGCACCTCCCCAGAGGACAGAAGTTTTCCGCGGCAGACACAGCTGATTCACACAGCCAGTCGGCCTGGTGGTCAAATCCCTCTAGTATTAACTACAACAATCAAGGCTCAACTAGAACAAGACTGCGCACAAAGACCACTAGGGGGTGCACCAAGAAAGCATAAAAAATGCGGAGACAAAAAAACATGACAGAAATGGAGGATATAGAGCTAAAAAACGCAATTTTGAGGGCTTGCAATAAACTTTTGGAGAGCTTCACGAAAACTAATGAGACCCTCGATGCTATGATAAAGAAACTAGAAATTAAGCATACACGCTCTGAAATAAAGAATATTACACCCAATAGCAGACCAGAGGAGCGCAAGAATCAAGCCAAAGATTTGAAATGCGAAGAAGCAAAAAACACCCAACCGGAAAAGCAAAATGAAAAAAGAATCCGAAAATACGAAGATAGTGTAAGGAGCCTCTGGGACAGCTTCAAGCGTACCAACATCAGAATAATAGGGGTGCCAGAAGATGAGAGACAGCAAGATATTGAAAACCTATTTGAAGAAATAATGGCAGAAAACTTCCCCCACCTGGTGAAAGAAATGGACTTACAGGTCCAAGAAGCGCAGAGAACCCCAAACAAAAGGAATCCAAAGAGGACCACACCAAGACACATCATAATTAAAATGCCAAGAGCAAAAGACAAAGAGAGAATCTTAAAAGCAGCAAGAGAAAGAGACTCAATTACCTACAAGGGAATACCCATACGACTGTCAGCTGATTTCTCAACAGAAACTTGGCAGGCCAGAAGGGAATGGCAAGAAATATTCAAAGTGATGAATACCAAGAACCTACAACCAAGATTACTTTATCCAGCAAAGCTATCATTCAGAATTGAAGGTCAGATAAAGAGCTTCACAGATAAGGAAAAGCTAAAGGAGTTCATCACCACTAAACCAGTATTATACGAAATGCTGAAAGGTATCCTTTAAGAAGAGGAAGAAGAAAAAGGTAAAGATACAAATTGTGAACAACAAACATGCATCTATCAACAAGTGAATCTAAGAACCAAGTGAATAAATAATCTGATGTACAGAATGAACTGGTGATTATAATGAATCAGGGACATAGAAAGGGAATGGACTGACTATTCTTGGGGGGGAAAGGGGAATGGGAGATGCGGGAAGAAACTGGACAAAAATCGTGCACCTATGGATGAGGACAGTGGGTGGGGAGTGAGGGCGGAGGGTGGGGCGGGAACTGGGAGGAGGGGAGTTATGGGGGGGAAAAAAAAGGAACAAATGTAACCTGAACAATAAAGATTTAATTTAAAAAAAAAAAGAAAAAAAAAAAAGAGTAAGGCTAATTTCACCCTAGAGTTAAAGGCTACTGGAGACCTGCCCTAACTAAGTGGAAAAACCAAACTCCAAAAAGATCAAGTTGACTTTCAGGTAAATTAACTGTCTGTCAGAACAAAGTTCAATGATACTTGTTAAAAGAGTACATAGCCTTGGCCAGTTTTGCACAGTGGTTAGAGTGCTGGCCCGAGCACTGAAGGATTCTGGATTTGATTCCCGGACAAGGACATGTACCTGGGTTGTGGGTTTGATCCCTGGCCCTGGTTGGGGTATGTGCAGGAGGCAACGGATCGATGTCTTTCACATCAATGTGTCTCTCTTTCCTCCTCCCTGCCTCCTTTCCACTCTCTAAAAATCAATGGGAAAAAATATTTTAGGGTGAGGATTAGCAATGAAAAAAGAGTACACAGAATGCAGATACTCAATAATGTAACATTAAAAGAGCCCAGCATTCATAAAATATTACTAGATGACAAAAAGTTGAAAAATGTGATCTATAATCAGGGGGAAAACCACCCAGATAAAAACAGAACCAGAAATTATAGGCATTGGCACAGAAGGACTTAAGATAATGGTTATAAATACATTCAAAGAATAACAGAAAAATATGAAAACAAAGAGGAGATAATAGAAATTATAATAAAGAACTAAATGTAACTTGTAGAACTGAAAAGTACATTTTCTTAATTGAAATTTAATGGATAGGCTTAAGAGCAAATTATTTACTGCAGAAGGCAACATGGGTAAATAAAGGACAGTAAAAAATAGAAACTATCCAGATCTAAGCACAAAGAGAAAATAATTGGAGTCCTGGGACAGCGGATACAGGAAAAATATTTGAAATATTAATGTCTCCAAAATTTATGGCCCAGGAATCTCAATGAAACCCAGGTAGGATAAACACAAGGAAAACTGTACTAGGGCATATTATAGTCAAATTATTGGAAACCACTGAAAATGAGAAAACCATAAATAAAAGCAGCTAGAGAAAAGAAGATACATTTATATCCAGGGAAACAACTGTAAGAATAACTTCTGGCTTCTCATTACACAGTGCAAACTAAAGATTACATAATGACATCTTCAAAGTGTGCTGGGGGAAAAACTACCATCTAGGATTCTATATTTTGTAAAATAATTTTCAAGAATGAGGGCAAATTAAAGATCTGTTTCACACAAACAGGCTGAGAGAATTTGTAAGAGATTTACACTGCAAGAATTGTTAAAAGGAAGTTCTTCAGGTAGAAAAAGAATAAGAGATAGAAATATAGATCTATGCAAAGAAGTGAAGAGCATAACATAGTAAATATGTAGGTAAATATAAAGGACATTTTTTCTCATTTAAAAATTTTATTTAGAAGGAGTGGATAAAGATAATTTATGTAAATGGAAAGGGGGAAATGCTGGAGTAGCAATACTTACATCTGACAAAATAGACTTTAAAACAAAGGCTATAGTAGGAGACAAAAAAGGACACTATATAGTGACAAAGGGAGCAATCCAACAAGAGGATATAACACTTGTAAACATTTATGCACTCAACATAGAAGTACCTAAATATGTAAAGCAAATCCTGATGGACATAAAGGGAGAGATTGACAGTAATTAAACTCATAGTAGGGGGTTTTAACACCCCATTGACTGGATAGATCTTCCAGACAGAAAATCAACAAGGAAACAGTGGTCTTAAATGACATACTAGGTCAGATGAATTTAATTGATATCTTAAGAGCATTTCACCCCAAAGCAGCAGAATATACATTCTTTTCAAGTGCTCATAGAACATTTTCTAGGATAGATCACATGTTAGGACACAAAACACATTTCAATAAATTTAAGAAGATTAAAGTCATATCAGGCATCTTCTCTGACCATAATGGTATGAAAATAGGACTTTATCACAAGGAAAAAACTGAAAAACACACAAAGACATGGAGGCTAAATAACATGTTATTAAACAATGAATGGGTTGACAGTGAGATCAAGGAAGAAATCAAAAGTGACCTGAAAACATACAACAACCAAAAATCTATGAGACACAGTGATAGCAGTCTTAAGAGGGAAATTCATAGCATTATAAGTATATCTCAAGAATTTAATTTGAATTTTCTATTATTATTTCATCAAAATTCATTTAAAATGGTTCTTTTACATGTCAACAATTGTTTAAGTATTTGGATTCAATTGCAGTGGTAATTCTTTAAACAAATACTACTGATTTGAGCATTCAGTTTGCCTGCCAAATGTGTGTTAGGTGAGAACAATCTATATATATAAAAGCCAAGTGACCGGAACAATGGAATGACCAGGATGACTGGTTGCTATAATGTGCACTGTGGCAGCCAACTGGCCCGATTGGCTCCCCACAACCTTGATCGGGGGTGGGGCCAGCAACCAACCTCCTGTGTCCCCTCCTCCCCGCTGGTCCTGGCCGGCCGGACCCCACCCGTGCACGAATTCATGCACTGGGCCTCTAGTATAGTGATAAGCAAACAGAGATAAGTGTCTTTTTTCTAGAATTCATGAAGTAATAGGTGTTGGGGTGGGGACAGAAATTAATCAAATAACCACACAATAAATTGTAAGATTACTCTATGTAAGGACATGGGTACATAGTTTTGTGAGGTGGTATAATGGATGAATTGACCTTCGCTAAGTCTGAAAGAAGATGTTAGATCAGGAGAGGTAGCATCAGCATGTGCAAGGACTGGCAGGAGACAGACTGTGTGTTGGAGGATTGGAAAGAGGGCTAGAGTTGGGTAATGCAATAGGGTCTCTCTGTGAAATAATATGGAATGGGAAGAAACTGGACAGGTAATTAGAGTCTGCAGTACTTATTTGATAGCATATACAGAATTTAGGACTTTATCCGTAAAGCAATGGGAAGTCATTGAAATATATTATAGAGGTAAGTAATATTTTCAAGTTTGCATTTTGAAAAGATTACAGTATAGAGAATACATTAAAGGCTAATAGTGGATGTGGATAGATTACATTGTTTTTATTCTAGTACTCTAGGTTATAAGTGATGGTAGTTTGGACTAATGTGATGGAGACACGTTTCTTAGGTATTTAGGAGACAAATTTTGACGGGTAGGTAATACATTGGGTTTATAGAGGTGAGGTGGAAGAAGATATCAAAGTATTATAAACTACTATAAGACTTGCTTTATATTCAAGTGATTACATATTAAAAGGTATATTTTGAAAAACATGTAAAAGTGAAAGAATCTCTTGAATAAGTAATACATCTATGCAGTAGATGTTATGAGTCTGAAAGTGATGTTTATGAAGAATTTTTAATGGCATGGGGAAATGTCTATGATGTTACATAATAAAGCAGGATATGAAATATTTTATAATGTGTACCCTTGTTTATAATATGAATTTTTTTATAACGTCAACTCATAAAGCAGAATATGAAATTGTTTTTAAAGTATACTATATAAAATTATATTAGTGAAGCATGCTAATGATTAGAAATGACTCTCTTTTTGACAGACACCTAAAGAACATGCTGTTAATAATGGTCCAGAACTCTTGAGGAAAAAACGTACAACTTTAGCTGAAAAAAATACTTGTCAGCTTTATATTCAGACTGATCATCTATTCTTTAAATATTATGGGACACGAGAAGCTGTGATTGCTCAGGTACTTATAATTTTCCTACTATTTTAGGAGCTCTTGTATTCTAATAGCTATATTTCCCTCTAAAATTAAAGTTAGCACATATCTCATTTTGGAAAAATAAAAAGTATGTATTTTCAATTGTGATATGATAAAATATGTAAGATAACTATACAAATAGCTGAAAGACCAGTTAAGATATTTGTGTCATTCAAAAGAGAGGTGTAAGAAAATGATTTCATGAAGGAGATGACACTGGAGCTTAGCTTTGAAAAGAGGATTGAATTAACTGTGGTTTTAATAAAGGGAAAGATAGAGAAATTGTTTCAATAATAAGTATTTAATTTCTGTTCTGTATACCCATTGTACTTAGCACTTTCTAAGTTACCTTATTATTTGCATTTGTGTCTTAATCCTTTTTAAAGTATAAAGTATTTAGATACACCCTTCAATATGTTCTCATGTTGAAGGTATCCAGTGAGATACCTTTTGACTTTAAGGATTTGAGACTGAGAATGAACGTGCCATTGTATAACTGGTGAATTCATTTTGATGGTGGTGATGAGCTTAATTTTAGATATGTCTAAAAGCCAGGTAGTAATTCCATTAGGATATTGAAAATGTAGAACTGGAACTTGGGAGAGGTTTGAGCTTTTTGCATGGAATTTCTTGGTATAAAAGAGATATAGGTGGTACATTAAAAGGAGAGAGAATGAAAGGGAAAGAATGAAATCAAAAGGGAAGAAACTGGGAAAGAATATCTGTATATAGTGAATAGAATGAGGAAGAGAAGCAATGGGCTAAAACATAATAGTTAAAGAGGTAGTATTAAATAATTAGCCAAGTTAGAAACAAAGTTTCAAAGCAAAATGCACAGCCAATAGTGTCATCTTACAGAGATATCGAAGAGAATGATGAAATGTGTTAGATGGCAGGAATTCTCAATGTACACATATATATCAATATATTTAAATATCTTACAGTTTTATTTATTAACGAGGCCCAGTGCACGAAATTCATGCAGGGGGGGGGCCCTAGCCCAGCCTGCCCCCTCTCCAATCCAGGACCCCTTGGGGGATGTCTGACTGCCGGTTTAGGCCCGATTCTAGGGATCAGGCCTAAACCAGCAATCGGATGTCCCTCTCACAATAATCGCTCACCTGGCTGCCTGCCTGATCGCCCCATCCTGTTGGCCTGGTTGCTCCTAACTGCCCCCCACTGCCAGCCTGGTCACCCCTTACTGCTCCCCCTGCCAGCAGCCTGGTCCCTTACTGCTCCCCCTGCCAGCCTGGTTGCCCCCAACTGCCCCCCTCTGCCAGCCTGGTTGACCCTAACTGTCCACCCCTCCTG
>NW_005371136.1:417955-429541 GCF_000412655.1 Myotis brandtii
TTTGGAGGTGCCCAGATGAGGCCCAGCTGTGAAGCAATGCAAGCTGCTGTGGGGCCTTGGGCCTTCTTTTGGAAGTTCTGGGTCTCTCTGACCCAGCTGCAGTTTGTTAGGTAATTTTCAGATTGCAAAGGGCCAAGCCTTTCATATGCAAAAGCCTCAATTGCACTGTACATGCACGCCCGCACGTGGTATTTTGTGGAAGAGCCACACTCAAGGGGCCTCAGTTTGCCGACCACTGCTTTAGAGGACGGGAAGCTACTCTGGGGATTTGGGCCTTCTTTTGGATGTTCTGGGTCTCTCTGACTCAGCTGCAGTTTGTTAGGTAATTTTAGATCTCAAATGGCCAGGTCATTCATATGCAAAAGCCTCTGCTAGCAGCTTGGTTGGGGCGGGGTCCCGGGAAGTCAACAGGGCAGAGCAAACAGCTATGGCTGATCCTCAGCCCTGCCCTAAGAGGCCCTGGGTCTTAGTGTCCTGCGGTAATCGCTGCAAGCACCTCTGAGAGAAAGCCACCCTCGAGTTCCACCCGATGACAGACAGTCAAGTTTCTCCCCATATTAGTCTGGGTCCCCAGAGACTAGCCCAGAACTGGAGTTCAGAGCAGTCGGGAGCTTGAGACTCCCTCTCGATTGAAAAAGACAACCGTGTCCTCAGTTGCCAGCTCTTTCCACGTGCGCCTCCGTACCTCTGCACTTTACTTCCGCACCTCCTCTTAGTCTCAGTGTGCTTTTCTCTTTCCTTCTAGTTGTAGAATTTTTACTCAGCCAGCCTTCCTGTGGTTCTCGATGGTGTCCGTCTTGTCTTTTAGTTGTATTTTTGAAGTGGTTGTGTGAGGCAGCAATTTCAGGTGTTTACCTATGCTGCCATCTTGGTTTCTCCTCAATAGAAATTTTCTAGAATGACTTTTTTAAGAAGATGGTATATAGATGTTTGAGCAGAGCTGAGTCTGAAGGATGATACCCTAGGCATAAGAGAACAGGTACAAAAGTAGTTGATTTTCAGTTACTAGAGATTATTGATGAGCTTTAGGTAAGCTCTCAATGGAATTGTGAAGGTGGAAACATTGCAAACAGTAAGGAATGGGTTGGCAGTGAGATTCTAAGGAATGTGAAAAATAGAAAAAAATATGGTGACTTACAATAATATTTGGGAGTGAAAGGGTAGTAGGGATTACAAGAGAAGTTGGTTGGAAGAGGAAAATAATACAGTAGGGAAGCAGTGTAAGATATAAGAGAAAGTAAAATTGATGTGAAAAATGATCTTGAAGATATAGTAAGGACTGGGGTCAGGAATAAAGAGAAGTTACCCTTTAAGGAAGGCATAGGTGGATAAAGATGGGACGTCAGTAAAGTATGAAATATAATAACCTGTGGAGAAATGTTTGAACCACCACTGTTGAGAATGGAATAGACTCAGAAGATTTCTAGGCCAAATTGAGGTTAGACAGCATGACTTTTTAATGTAATCTGTCAGCACTGTTACAACTTTCTTTATCAATGTTTGGCTACTTAGACTACTTTAAAAAAAATATATTTCTTTATTGATTTCAGAGAGAAAGGGAGAAGGAGAGAGAGTTAGAAACATCAATGGTGAGAGAGAATCATTGATCGGCTGCCTCCTGCACAGCCCCCACTGGGGATCGAGCCCGCAACCCAGGCATGTGCCCTTGGCCGGAACCGAACCCGGGACCCCTCAGTCCACAGGCCGATGCTTTATCCACTGAGCCAAGCCGGCTAGGGCATACTTAGACTACTTTTGAAATCATCATTGTTAATGCTTCTTCTTAACTATTGTATGTTTATATAATTTATTTGAAAATAGTATTTATACAGGGTGTCCCAAAAAATGTAATATATACTTTGATTATAATTATAAAGGCAGTATTTTAAAAAATATTTCATTTTCAAAATGTAATAGAATCTACAGACATTTTGTGTATACATTTTTGGGGGGACACCCTATATATGTATATACAATATTACATATATGTAATATTTTACATAAATGGTAGCAAGTGCTTTTTGTAAATGAAGATGGGAAGGTTGTGTACAGAGTGGTTTAGAAGCCAGAGAGTTTAGTTGATAGTTAGGTAGATAAGCAGAGTATTATTTTGTATTCTATTACCATGTTAATCTCTTCCTAGAATTTAGCAAAATTTGAACATCTTATTTGTATTTTTATTATTCCCCTCCATCACCCTGGCAAATAAATTTCTGTAAATTTATAGGGACTTTTTCTATTTTGTTTACCATTATATCCCTAGCACCGAAAACAGTGTCTAGCATATAGTAAATGGTCAACAAAACAAAAAATGAAAATAAATTTTAAAAATGTGTGGGGAAATAAAGCCCAAAACTTACAGAAAAAGCAACAACCCAAACTGTACTAGTGCAGCATTAGAAAGACCAAACTCAGAGAATGACTGAGTGTACTGATAGTACCAGGGAAGTTCTCAGAGATGTTTGAGCTGAACTGAATCTGAAGGATGATACCCTAGGCATTAGAGAACAGCATGTGAAAAGGCATAAAGGTGTCATATGATAGGATGGATTGAGGAAACAAAATTTTATATAGCTGAGAAGAATGCAGATTTGATTGGGACCAGATTCTGGAAAAGCACAGAATCTTCCCTTTTAGCTCCAGCTCACTAATCTGTTTCATTCTTTCATCTGGTATATGGTGTAGACATTTTACAATTTGAATGTGGTGGAACATGAATAATTCTTGATTTGGGAGATGGGAATTCACTCTTTTTCACATTTTCACATTGTGTCTAAAATGTTTTTCTTTTTTTTTTGAATCTGTAGATATCCAGTCATGTTAAAGCGATTGATACAATTTATCAGACCACAGACTTCTCTGGAATTCGTAACATCAGTTTCATGGTGAAACGCATAAGAGTAAGGAGTTTTATTTATTTATTTTTAATTGTTTTTTTGAGTAAGGAGTTTTAATAGTTAAATACGTTAAAAAAAAAGAAACATCAGGACCATCTATACTAATAAAGAGCTAATATGCTAATGGTCGATGCGCTGTAATGGGTAACGACCAGGTCATTAGCATATTAGCTAGGGTGTTGCTCTGGAGATGGGAAGGAAGTGGGGAGGCGCCTGGAGGAGGCGGGACCATCCCGTGCCGGGGAGGGCAGGGGTGAGAGCCCATAGCGCCCCCCTCACCAGTCCTTTGCCACCCACTGCTTGCACTCTGAGTGCCCCATGACCCAACTGCCAGGGGAAGGAGCACAGCGCAGCAAGCAGGAGGCTTCCATGCTCTCCTCCTGCACCATGATGGGGCAGAGCTGACACATTTCTCCAGAGACTGGGCGGAAGCGGGGAGGTGCCCAGAGAAGGCGGGACCAGCTCGAGGTGACTCGAGGGACTGAGGGCGGGGCTTGAAGCGGCCAGAGAAGGCCAGAAGGTTTGGGGGCTGGGCCAGGCATGCTGGAGCTCTGCCTGGACAGGTTTGGGTGTCAAGGCAGGGCTTGCAGGTGGGTGGGCGCTGCGCGATTTCGAATTGCACGCTAGTCTCCTAGTGTTTACATAAATAAGAAGGCTTGCTTTTTATGCATGCAATAGTTTACATTGTATTTACTGATGCAGTGTATCTTTACTCTTGGCTTTTATACACACAGATACATATGTGCACACACAGAAGGGATACCTGGGTTTATGATTTAAGAGTAAAATCTAGCCCAGCTGACATGGCTTAGGCCAGGGGTCCTCAAACTTTTTAAACAGGGGGCCAGTTCACTGTCCCTCAGACCGTTGGAGGGCCGGACTATAGTTTAAAAAAAACAACTATGAACAAATTCCTATGCACACTGCACATATCTTATTTTGAAGTAAAAAACCAAAACGGGAACAAATACAATATTTGTATTTGCATGTGGCCCGCGGGCCGTAGTTTGAGGACCCCTGGCTTAGGCGTTGAACCTGGACTTATGAACCAGGAGGTCACAGTTCCATTTCTAGTCAGGGTTGACTAGATGCTATGACATGCACTGACCACCAGGGGGCAGACAGTTGACCAGTTGACCAGTCGCTGTGACGTGCACTGACCACCAGGGGGTAGATGCTCTGACCAGTAGGTTAGCTTGCTGCTGGGGTCCGGCCAATTGGGACTGAGCGAGATGGGCCGGACACGCCCTGGAGCCCTCCCCGCGGTCCCTCCCCAGCCCGACGATGCATTGGTGGGGTACCTCAGCCTGGCCTGCACCCTCTCGCAATCCGGGACCCCTTGGAGGATATGGGATAGCCGGTTTCAGCCTGATCCCGCAGGCCACTCCCCTTGGGTGGGTGCCAGATGCAGGGCTCATGGCTGGCCAGCGCTGCTGTGGAAGCGCGAGCTTCTCATGATAGGGACTGATTGGGCATGAGCCCGCGGCAGACACAGATGAGCGGGAGCGGTAGGTAGGAGCTGCAGGTGGCGTTGGACTTCGGGTTTCGGGCCGATCCCTGCAGGCCACTCAGAGGGACCCCACCCATGCACGAATTCGTGCACTGGGCCTCTAGCATACATATATATACATATATACGTATATTCATATATATATATATATATAATGTATGCTATTGGCCCGGTGCATGAAAATTCATGCACTGAGGGTGGGTGGTGTCCCTCAGCCCGGCCTGCCCCCTCTCACAGTCTGGGAGCCCTCAGGGGCAGGAGGCGACTCGGCCACTGCCGGCAGCGCAAGCCTCGGCCAGCCCTGGTTACCTGAGCCTCCTTATTAGCTGTGGGTGCCACCATCTTTGAGGGAGTGACAGTCAATTAGCATATTCCCTCCTTATTGGCTGTGGGCGCCACCATCTTTGATGGCGGGGCAGTCAGCATATTCCCTCCTTATTGGCTGTTGGCGCTGCCATCTTTGAGGGCGGGGCAGTCACTTAGCATATTCCCTCATTTGCTGTGGGTGCCGCCATCTTTGAGGGTGTGATAGTCAATTAGCATATTCCCTCCTCATTGGCTGTGGGCGCTGCCATCTTTGAGGGCGGGGCAGTCAATTAGCATATTCCCTCATTGGCTGTGGGTGCCACCATCTTTGTGACAGTGTGAGGGTCAATTAGCATATGCCCTCTTTATTAGATAGGATATATCATGCTTGTTTTGGATTTTTGTGTATGTGTGTTAGATGACCATAACTGATTTTTTTTGGTTAATTGTTAGTGGGTAAGTTAGATGTTCTGAAATCTGTCCTTAGGCAATTGCCATTCTGCTTCTAAGCCCCTTGGTTTTACTGAAAGGTGTAGATCCTAAAAAGACCAGTAATTCTTATTTTATTAGCTGTTATATCCTCCCTTTACTATTGACATTTTCAATAGATTGAGGTTTGCCTTCTAAAAAATGTTTACTATCATACTTACCCTTTTTACTCTCTAGCAACAATATTGTATGTAATTCTCTGACTTATTTGAAGAAAGCCAGATTGTTCTAGGACTTCAAAGGACAGATAGGGGTCTCTGAAATGAAGCAGAGGCTGATAAATGAAAGCTTTTGTTTAGCAGAAGTTTGTTATCAGAATACCATTATTCTTCAAATTGTGAAGGAGGAACCTGTACTGGGAGTTTAATAGCTAGTGTCAAAAGAAACATTCTAGTCTGGCCATTGTTGCTCAGTGGTTGAGCACCGACCTATGAACCAGGAGATCATGATTCAATTCCAGGTCAGGACACATGCCTGGTTTGCAGGCTCGATCCCCAGTGTGGGGCATGCAGGAGGCAGCTGATTAATGATTCTCTCTCATCATTGATATTTCTATCTCTATCTTCCTCTTTGAAATCAATCTATAATAATAAAAGCATAATATGCTAATTAGACTGAACATCCTTCCAGACGACCTTCTGGACGAAGCCAGGGCTGTGAGGGAAGCCCGGGTCCTGGGTGCCTGCCAGTGGCCGGAGGGAAGCTCGTGCCGGCAGCCGGGGGAAGGAAGGCCTACTCTTGAATGAATTTTGTGCATCAGGCCTCTAGTAAAATTTATATTTTTAAAAAAGAAAGAAACATTCTAGAGGAACTCAGCCTGAAGTAGTAAGAGAAATGAATTGGCAGTAAAATATATGTATATATATAATTTTTTGCCACACTCAGGAGAAAAAATTGAACTTGTAAGGAGAACCAAGTTTGTTTTATGTTCTAGTAATTAGCTGAAATACAGGGTTTTATGTTCTCATACTTGTCACCATACTAGTATATAGGAGATTTCGCAGTAAAAGAGATTTGCTCAGATGATTGAATTTAGAAACTGAACTTGATTAGAAATAAGAACTTGTTTTTCCATACCAAGTGTTCAAGAATCTGTTAAAATACTTGCTCAGAAATGTAACACATTCCACCTTGCCTTTCTTTTTTTCTTTTTGGCTTCTGAAATCAGCTAAGGGGTTTGGAGGTAGTGTGTACAACCATAGAAGCCTTAATTGAGGCCTAATTTTCCAGGGGCCCCAAACATATTGTTCAGGTGGATTCAGAAGGAGGTGAATAGAGACTTACGCTAAGGCTCTGCTAACATTAATTATTTTTTAATTTTAGATCAATACAACTGCTGATGAGAAGGACCCCACAAATCCCTTTCGTTTTCCAAATATTGGTGTGGAGAAGTTTCTGGAATTGAATTCTGAGCAGAATCATGATGACTACTGTTTGGCCTATGTCTTCACTGACCGAGATTTTGATGATGGCGTTCTTGGTCTGGCTTGGGTTGGAGCACCTTCAGGTAGTTTGTCTATGTCTTGATGTAATACTTGAAACGAAAAGCAATTTTCAGGGCAGACTGAATTTTACACAGTATAAGAGAAAGTGATGCCTGTACAAGATTCATTAGCATGATATATATAAATGAAGCAGCTTTTTACTTTGAAATGAGTACCAATAGGGAGATATCCTGATATTTTGGTACATTCAGTAGCTGAAATAAATAATTTTATGAGAAAAAGTGGTACTAATTTCTGAAATGAAAAGCAAAATATTAAATGTTTTACAGAAGTTAATGTTATTAATTATTTTAAAAAATGTTTAAAAGAAAGTTTTATAGTTAAAAGGGGAAAACCATGCTTTGCTTCTGTTCTATACTGAGATAGAAAGGAGAGTAACCCTGGTCAGGAGGAGCAGGTAGAAAGAAAAAACCTGCCTTTATTATTTTTCTCTAGTCATTATTATTATTATTAAAAAAAATTCTTCACCTGAGGATATGTTTATTGATTTTAGAGAGAGGAAGGGGGAAGGTAGAGAGAGAGAGGAACATTGATCAGTTGCCTCCTGTACTTGCCCTGACCAGGGATTGGACCCACAACCTAGGTATGTGCCCTGACTGGGAATCAAACCCGAAACCTTTTTTGGTACATAAGACGATGCTCCAGCCAACTGAACCACCTGGCTAGGATTTTTTTTAGTCATTATTATTATTTTTAAAACTTTGATCAGCTGCCTCCTACACAGCCCCTACTGGGGATAGAGCCTGCAACATGGGCATGTGCCTTTGACTGGAATCGAACCCAAGACCCTTCGGTCCACAGGCCAACACTCTATGGACTGAGCCAAACCGGCTAGGGCATGAATTTATTAATTGAAAGATCCGTAGAAGGAATCACAGACTCTTTGAATGTGAATTTTGCCATATATAGTTTGCTAATCAATCTGTCATCTTCTGAGCTATATGTACAGCAATTCTTCTGATGCATCATTTTTATCTTTTTTAAAAAAGAATCAACTTCTCTTTAAAAAAGAATTGACTTTCTGGCCCTATCTTAACCCTGCTTTATCCAGGGTAAGATAGGCTTTTATATTCCTACTAGAGGCCTGGTGCATGAAATTCATGCACGGGGGAGGGTCTCTCAGCCCGGCCTGCACCCTTTCCAATCCAGGACCCCTTGGGGGATGTCCGACTGCCAGTTTAGGCCCGATCCCAGCAGTCGGACATCCCTCTCGCAATCCAGAACTGCTGACTCCTGCCCGCTGACTCCTAACCACTCGTCTGCCTGCCTGCCTGACACCCCTAACTACCTCTGCCTGCCAGCCTGATCACCCCCTAACTGCTCCCCTGCCCGCCCGATCGCCCCTAACTGCCCTCCCCTGGCAGCCTGATCGCCCTTAACTGCCCTCCCCTGCTGGCCTGATCACCCCCTAACTGCCCTCCCCTGCCGGCCTGATTGTTCCTAACTGGTTCTGCCTTGGCCCCCGCCACCATGGCTTTATCCAGAAGGACACCCGGAAGGATGTCCAGAAGATGTCTGGTCTAATTAGCATATTACCCTTTTATTAGTATAGATTTTTATTAGTTTATTCTATGATTTGTTATGCATAGTTTAGCATCTTTTGTACTATACTTTAGCTTTTCTATTTCTTGCTCTATTTTAATTAAAAAAAATATTTTTTTAATGATTTTTTAGAGAGAAAGGGAGAGAGAGAGAGAGAGAAACATTGATTGGCTGCCTCCTGCACTCCCCTTACTGGGGATCCAGCCTGCAACCCCACCATGTGCCCCAACTAGGAATCAAACTGGGGACCTTTTGGTGCATGGGTTGACGCTGAACCAACTGAGCCACACTGGGCTCTAGTTCTATTTTTTAAGCTAGTAATGTATATCCTTTTAACAATTTCCAAAGCTTCCTTTTTTAAATTTATTTATCTTGTTGAAAATATTACAAATGTCCCCCCTTTGGACCCCTTCACCCCAAACTCACCCCTCCCAGGCCTTTACCACACTATTATCTGTGTCCATGGGCTATACATATATGCATATAAGTTCTCTGGTTAATCTCTCCTCACCAAAGCTTCTTTTTTTTTTTTTTAAATTTACTTTTATTGTTGACATTATTAGAGATAGACCTCATTTTCTCTCCCATTTGTTCCTCTCCACCTAGACCCCGTTCTCCTCTACCTTTGGCCCTAACCACTTTTTGTCAGTGTCCTTTGGTTATGCATATCTGTTCTCTGGCGATTCTTTTCACCTTCTTTCATCTTGCCCACCACACCCACCTCCCCTCTGTCATTTTTCAGAATACCATGTATCCATGACTCTGGTTCTGTTTTGTTCATCAGCTTATTTTGTTCATTAGATTCCACATATAAGTGAGATCATATGGTATTTGCTTTCTCTGACTGGTTTATTTCACTTAGCATTATAATCTCCAGGTCCATCCATGCTGTTACACAAGGTAAGTGTTTCTTCCTTTTTACAGCTGCATAGTATTCCATTGTGTGAATGTACCATACTTTTTTATCCCCTCACCTCCTACCAATGGACATTTGGGCAGTTTCCAGATCTTGGTTATTGTAAATAACACTGCTGTGAACATAGGGGTGCATATGTTCCTTCTGATTGGAGTTTCAGGATTCTTAGGATATATTCCCAGCAGTGGGATTGCTGGATCAAAAGGCAGTTCCGTTTTTTAAATTTTTGAGGAAACTCCATACTGTTTTCCACAGTGGCTACACCAGTCTGCATTGCCACCAATTGTGCACTAGGATTCCCTTTTCTCCACATCCTCACCTGCATTTGTTGTTTGTTGATTTGTTGATGGTAGTCATGTAGGTAGGTGTGAAATGATATCTTGTGGTTTTAATTTGCGTCTCTCTCTGACAATTAGTGATGTTGAGCACCTTTTCATGTGTCTTTGGCCATCTGTGTGTCCTTTTTGGAGAATATGAGAAAACTTAAGTTCAGAGACTGATCAACCCAGTATCATACAGAATCTAGAATCTGGACCTTTGACTCCAGGTTTAGTGCATTTGGTAGTTACTTTACTAGGTATTATATACTGTAATATTCTAGCTGTGTCTTTCTAACGCATTTCTAATAAGTTGAAATGTTTCCTGCATCTTGGTAAACTTTTATATTGTTAGAATTCATTTTCTTCTTTTTAAAAAAAATATATATTTTATTGATTTTTTACAGAGAGGAAGGGAGAGGGATAGAGAGTTAGAAACATCGATCAGTTGCCTCCTGCACACTCCCCACCGGGCATGCGCCCGCAACCAGGGCACATGCCCTTGACCGGAATTGAGCCCGGGACCCCTGAGACCACAGGCCGACACTCTATCCACTGAGCCAAACTGGTCAGGGCTTAAGAGAGAGCAGTTATAAAATAAGTACTACTCTATAATATTTAATATCATTTTGGTTAGCTGTTATGACATGGGAAGAGCACTGAATTGGGAGCTATGAGACTGGGTACTTGTCCATTCTGTTTCTATAAATTCAGGTAAATCATTTTGCTTCAATTTGTTTATTTTTCACCTCAATATGTTCTGTCTTTGCCCTTTCCTTTGAGACTTCATGTTTCTGCCTATAGATCTTAGTAATGCTTGCTGTTATATCTTGTTTGTTTTTTAAAATAGCATTTCATAGCTGATCTGCTCAACTTACGATCTGTTTCTGTTTCTTAATCTTTTCTCATTTTTATTTGGACTAATTAATTTTGATTCTGGTGCATTATTTAGCTTAACTTCATTTAATCCTGTAGATATTTCACTATTCAAATATATGGTAGTGGAAAAGATTTTATTGTGATATTATTATGTTAATTTTCACAGAACAATAACTCAAATTATTAGCTATTTTCCCTTCACTGACTCAGTTAAGGCAGGGAAAACAATGAAGGTTGAAACATTTGAATAGTAGGTTTTCTGTCTTCAAGTCTTTTTTACACTACTTTTTATTTGTTTGTATTAAATGTCATACTATAGTTGGGTGCTGTCTTGGGTTTTGTTAATGAGGAAAATAGTACCTTCTGCCTCAACTCTGTAATAAGTAGAAACAACTAACGAATTGGGTTGACTTGGAGGCTCCAGTTTAAAATTGTACTGTCCTCCTGGTCTGTGGCTCAGTGCTTAGAACATCAGCCTTTGCACTGAAGAGTCACAGGTTTGAATTTTGATCACAGACACACCTGGATTGCAGGTTTGATCCCCAGCCCTGGTTGGGACAAATGCTGGAGGCAGCTGATTGATGTGTCTCTCTCACATTGATGTTTCTCTCTCTCTCTCTCCCCCCTCTCACATTCTCTCTCCTCCTCTACCTACTCCTTCCCTCCTTTCCACTCTTTCTAAAAAATCAATGTAAAAAATATCCTCGGGTGAAGATTAACAAAAACAAAAATAATATACTGGGCCTTAAAGAGAGCCCAATAAAGGGAGTCTGGTCTCCAAAACAAAGTCAATCTTGAATATGAATCTGGAAAAATTACTCTGAACTTTATATAAGCACAGTTCTCTGTTAAGCAGGTAGCCTCTTATTTAATTTAGAGACTGAAACATTGGTTCCTTAGCAAAGTAAATTATTCATATTAAATAATTCCTTTGTTCTACTTTACTTGCTATACTCTTATAACACACCTTTTGAGGGGCCATTTTTTAGGGGGATAATTAAGTACATTCTGCTCATATATTATCCATCTTAGTTTTATCAGTAGGTCACTAAATAACACTAGCTTTGGAATTCCTCTCATAGTTAATCCTGAACCATTCAGTATTCCTCTGACCATTTGTGAAAAGCATTTTAAAAAAATTCTTTGTTTAAAGTATTATGTATAGTATTACATAAGTCTCCTTTTTTCCCCATTGACCTGTCCCTGGCCACCCCCACCCCCCCGC
>NW_005371136.1:429604-439061 GCF_000412655.1 Myotis brandtii
CTTCCCCCCCCCCCCCCCCCCCCCCCTTCCTCTGAAGTTTGACCAGTCTGTTCATGCTTCTGTGTCTCTGGCTCTATTTTTGTTTGTCAGTTTATGTTGTTCATTAAATTTGAAGAACATTTTTTGAGACATTTCATTTGGTAGAAATAGTCTCTTCTGTTTTTCTTATTTTAGAAACTTTCATTTAATTTTACATATTAGGATTTGAGGACATACAGAGTTTATCATGGGTTCTCAAGATAACCAACAGCTTATTGAATTCTTAACCTGTTGTTTAAAAGTCTAATTACAAGGTTAGGAGAATTACATCATTAGAATGTTGCAACAGAACACTTAATATTGGCATTTTATTCAGGTCTGGATTGTCCTTTGCAGGATGTTTAACATCTGTGGTCCCTACTCATTACATGTGAGTACTGTCCCCCAGACATGAAAGACAAAGAAATGCCCTCGGATATTTTTTTAATAACCTATCTGGCAGTGGTACTACTGTGTTTCAGAATTACAGCTCAGATCAATATTGTATGGTCAGCATATTACTATTAAGTTTTAGGTACTTAGGCCTGCTCACATCAAAATTGTATTTTTAGATTCTGTCAAGATATTTTATTACCTTTGTAGTTTTTCTAATTTTACATTTCACCCTTCTCATTGTTATTCACAATTGTGTTTTTCAATGATGACATACATAGTAAAATCTTAAATTTATAATATAAAGCAATTACTCAAATTTAGTTATGGTTTATTTATAAGTATATATGATATTTTACCAATAATTGAGTTTCTGGCATATCAAAACTAGTTACAGTATTAGAAAATTAAACTATAAGTTACAAAATTAGATACAGTATTCTATTTCTTTCTGTATAATTGAGTTATTCTAACATATTCTATTAGCCTGTAACAACTATGAACTTTTCCTATAATAATAGACCAAAAGCAGTTGTTTAAAACATTAAGTAAGATATGAATTACAAAGGCTACATTTCAGAAAAGTACCCTCATGTATATGTCTGAACTTCTCTTATACTAGATAGATCTTAAAAATACAGAAAAGTATATTATCAGAGTTTTTAATATATGCTCTCTACTTTTTTTTAACTGATAAATTTGCAGTGTGGAGTCTTCTATGCTTAATTCAAGTTTGACAGTACTACATTGGACCAATTTGCATATGACAAATCTTCGCTAAGGCAGGATATTAATTTACTATTTGTTCAAAACTATAACATGTATACTATTATTATTATACAGAGTGCTGAGTCCTATCTTTTCTACTTTCTAGAAATAGTGATATAGTCCTTAGGACTCATCTCTAAAAGTAGAGGTATCTTAAGAAAATACATTAATTATTCATTATTCATTAGCTGTTTCCTTTTTTATTCAGTTTTCTGTGTAGAATAGGTAGTAAGTTTTGACTATCATAAAGATTCTCAATCCCTTGCTGGTTAAAATCTGCGTGTGCCCCAGTCTTTCAGTTTATTTTTCTGTGAAGCACATTATCATCTCAGCTTCCTAAATTATATCATAACGGTAATTCAAATTTATGTTTTGCTGCCATATACTTTCTAATTTTAAAAGGAACAAGACAGCAGTTGTATCATGCCATTTGTGCAGATCTATTTTTCATTGCTTTTTATGATATGCTTTATTAGAGATTGTAAATATTAGGTTTTAAAATATATATATATATATATTTGTTATTTTTTTAATTTTATTTTCTTTAAAAATATATTTTTATTGATTTCAGAGAGGAAGGGGGATGGAGAGATTGATAGAAACATCTGTGATGAGAGAGAATCATTGATCGGCTTCCTCCTGCACATCCCCCAATGGGGATCAAGCCCACAACCGGGCATGTGCCCTGACTGGGAATCAAACAGTGACCTCCTGGTTCATAGGTTGATGCTCAACCACTGAGTGGCCGGCTTAAATATTATGTTTTTAAAAATGATTTAATGACTTGGTTCTAACTTTGCATACACAGCTAATTTGAAGTAATTTGATCAGTTATCAGAATAATCCATTTGATTGTATTTTAACAAAAATTCAAATAGAGAAACCTTTTAAATGTGAATATAAACTAAAGAACTTCTCACTAAAAATCTTCAATAGTTAGGAGAACTATGGTTTTTTCAGTACAATGTAAATAAAGACATGGATTGGCCAGCCAGTTTCTGAATTTCATGTTCTTTTTCTAATTTCTTATGTTAACTGCCTTTAGATGTGAAAGCACTTTCATTTTGGAATTAAACTCTGAAGTTCAGGAACTCTTAATGAACTATAAAACGACTTAATAAGTATAAGTAAAAATATGGTTTCCTTTTAAAATTTGAAAGTGTTCTCAAGATACAGTGGAAAAATCATAATTTAATTTTTTGAATTTATTTTGAAAAAAAATTTTAAACATGCCAAAAGGTTGCAAGAGTACTACAGTGAATATCTGATAATTAACATTTTGCCACTTTTGTTCTCCCTCCCTTCCTTCCTTCATATGCCTCCCTACCTTCCCCCCTCCCTTTGTTGTGCTTTTTTACCCATTTTGCATAATTCTTTTTAGCTTTATTGAGGTATAATTAACAAAATTGTAAGATATTTGAAGTGTACATTGTCCTGACTTGCTATTTGTATACATTATGAAACCTTATTCATCTTATAATTGAAAGTTTATACCTTTTACCAACCTCTCACTACTTCTCCCACCCCCCACACCTCTATACCTTGGCAACCCTAGTTCTTTAAAAAAAAAGAAAATTGTATCTTGTCGCTCAGGATAGATAGTGAATCACGTACATACTCCTGTGCATCACTGCTTTTATTTGTAGAAGTGAGTTTCTCAGAATCTACTTAAGAATATTTTATTCAACTTTTGTGAACTTAAAGTTTTCTTTGTAAAAGATAAAAGGTGTAGGTTTTGACTCAGTGTAAATACTGATATATTCAAATTTAACAGAAACGAAAGTATTTGTTTTGTTAAATTATTAGGAGCAAAAATCTGGGGACCTTTTGGTTATGCAGAGGAATATTTATAAGGGCTTTGTACTCAATCCTGGGAGTTTCTTCATTAAAGCTTTTATTTGAAATGACTTCCTAATCGTGGACCAAAGAAACTTTTGAGTATTTGATATATGTGGGTACCAGTTGTATTTTGGGCTCAAATATAAAATGTCTTAATTTAATATAGCACATATTAGAAAGTTATTTTTGGGTGAAATAGATGTTAATTTAGCCATCTTTTGCTCTGAATTAGGAAGCTCTGGAGGAATATGTGAAAAAAGTAAGCTCTATTCAGATGGTAAGAAGAAGTCCTTAAACACTGGAATTATTACTGTTCAGAACTATGGGTCTCATGTACCTCCCAAAGTCTCTCACATTACTTTTGCTCATGAAGTTGGACATAACTTTGGATCTCCAGTAAGTATTGCATAATTACTACATTTTAAATAAAATAATAAAAGTTATTAACCTACCTTTTATGTCAGTGATTTGTTTGTTTACAATGAAATTAAGTATGTATGAATGCTTTTATGTCAGAACAGTCATGTACTTGAGCATATAGAAGGGAAGGAAAATAAAATATTTGTGATTAAAATAAGAAAAGTCAACCTAACAAAGCCAGAATTCTATGAAGGTAAGGGATTTTGTCTTTTTCATTCACTTCTATATATCCTGGCCCTAGAACAGTGCCTGTTACATGATTTATTCAAATATTCATTAAACGAGAATAATTTTTAATTATTTAAAATATATTTTGAATGTTAGGAAATTGTGGAGTAGGTGTTTTGCTTGGTTTCTGTTAAAATATTATTGGGGCTTACTAGATTTGTCTTTCTCTACTGTGGAATGAGATTGATATGCTCATCATCCAGAACAGGGTCAGCAAACTTTTTCTGTATAGGGCTAGCTAGTGAACAATCTAGGTTTTGGGGAAAACATTTCGGTTGTATATTTTTCTTTGTTGTTTTTACAGTCCTTTATACATGGGAGAACCATTTTTAGCTTAGGCTATATTAAAACTGGTTGTGGCTTGCATTCAGATTCAGCCTCTGATTCAGATTGAACAATTACCAGGATTTTGCTACATTTCCTTTCTGTATTTCTTCCTTTTTCTTTGTAAGGTATTTGAAGCAAATTCATTCATTCTTATATATTTTAGTATACATTCCTTAAGAAAATAGACTTTTTTTTTTTTAGATAACCACAGTGTGATTATATCTGACAAAATTAACAATTCTTTGGTATCATTTAATATCCATTTCATTATATTGATTTTCAAGTGACCTAAAGATTAATACACACAGAAATGCAAAGTACTGAAATATGTTCTTTGTGATTTTGATAGGATTTTAATAAGTTTGGGAAATTTTTGATAGGATTTCAATAAGTTTGGGAAATTTTCATATGTAAATTTATTTTACTTGTATCTTAACACTTGTAAAAATGGAAATTTTTATGAGTTTTGGAAAATATATACAGTTGTTTCAAATCCTTAAATGTGCTTCTCTAATTTTCTTCAGTTTGTAAAATGTCATGGCATCTCACTAAGTTGCAAATTTTTCCTCTTCTAAGTCCTATCTGAAATTGATAGATTATTATCAATACTCTTGGAAAAAGTATTTAAAATGTATTTAAATCTCCCTACCTTTTGGCTGCTTTGGTGATCTGTCTTAAAAGAGTAATTGAAATTTTTAGAGATGAGCAGAGAACTGTTGTTCACAGTTAATTTGCATTTTCCAGGACAATCAAATGTCCTCTCTTCTCTCCCTGCTCTTCTATACTTTACTCTAGGTCCTCTCAAAGCATATAAATTACTGAGGATCTTAAAATACAGATTGTAGTTCAGTGAGTCTTTGGTGAGGCACATATTTGCACATTTCTAAGAAACCCTGTGATGCGGTTGCTGCTGGTCTGTGGACCACACTTGGAGTAGGGAATTGAATCTATTCTCTTTTCACTTCCTGTCTAATCCATCCCCTACCAGTTGCTGGAGAGGTGTTTTTAGTATATTAATGTTATATTACTTATTGCTTATTTCTTAATGGATAAATTGGTTGACACATTTTGTCTCTCTTGCCGTCTTTTCCTGTCATACTGATTTGGGCATTTCAGGGGCCTGGGGATCTGATGATTTGTGACCACTGTGGGGTTCTTGGCTTAGAGCAGGAAATAACTCAGTTTCAAGCCAGCATAGACTTTAAAGTGAAAGAGTTTATAAGTGAAATAGTGAGACAGAGTGGCTACTCCACAGTAGAGCAGCCACTTCCTAGTGGGATTTGCTCCTTTTATTGGAGCTCATTTAATTGGGGGGTAGGGCATTCAATAAGGGGGAAGAATATTCAGGATTTTTCTGGGAAAGGGGTGAAGATTCTTGGGAGAACAGTTGGCCATTTTGTATCCTTATATGGGCTTTGCATTCTGTGTGTGTGTGTAGGTCGTTGTTTAGTATGCTAATGTATTACAATGAGAGAATAATGAGGCTAAGGGTTACTGGAAGGTGAAATTATTCTCTATGTTGGATGACCTGGCCTTCTGTTGGTTCTAAGCCATAAATCCATTGGGGGTTGGTCTTACTATCTCTCTGATAATCTTTATATCCCATATTGGTTACATCCCTTTTGCCACATACCCTATCTCAACATCAGACTAGTTTTAATGGCTCTACCATGCTTAAACACACCCCCATTTCTTTGTGCATGTTGTTCATGTTACCATTCATATACATAGTAGATACATAGTAAATATTAAGCATTTTAATAGTAAGATCAGCTAGAACCATAAATTCCTGAGCCTATCTTCCTTCTTTTCTTTACCTGAAATCTGTCTTTATCTCTCCTGTTGTAAATCTATATACTATGTCAATGTTACTTTCTTTATGAGTGGTTCACACTATCCCTTATATTTATTTATCCTGTCCCAAATATTTATTGCACACCTATTATTAACCATTTTATAAGCTTTGTTGTGGGAAGTTGTAATCATAAATGACACAAATTCTGTCTCAATATGAAAATTCTAATATGTGCCCACTACTATCAGATTAATCTTTGTCTAGGTATAGTTCTGATCATTCTGATCCTGTTACTTCTGTTAATAGCTTACTTCTAGTACTAGTACCTATTGATAAAATTTCCTTATCTTAGCATTTATGGATTTCCATAATTTGGGTCCAAGTATATTTTCAATGTTTTCTCCCCTCTCTTGTCAAATTAAGTAATTTACAGTTCTTTAAAACTTTCCTTCTGTCAGGAAGCCAGTTTCTTCTCATGTCTGCCTGTTGAAAGCTTGATCCTTGCTGTTATATAATGTAAATTAGTATGGTCCTTTTGACAGGCAGTTTGGCAGTGTGTATCAAGACCCTTAAAATGTTTGACCTTTTTACTGAGTAATTCTACCTCTGGGAATCCAACTAAAAGTAATAAATGCACAATCTGTCAAAGATTTGTGTACATTTCAACAAAAGAAAGAAAAGGTATCCATGGCTATTTTATTATAGCAAACAATTTTAAACAGCCTAAGTGCCTCCACACTAGGAAAGTATCATGGAATGCTCTGCCATCATTTAAAAATAAAGCTTTTAAATGCTTGCCTTATACTGTTAAACTGAAAGAAACCATTTATATAACCAAACACAGAGTATAGCCCAAATTTTGTATTAAAATATGATATTGCTAGATACAAGTCATGTAGGAAATAGACCAAAATGTTAATAATACTCATTGTGGTTGGTGGATTGTGATTGAATTTTTCTTTATCCATTTTTTATTTTCTAAAATTTCTAAAAGAATATATGTTATTTTCATAGTCAGGAATAAGCTTTTCTTTTTTCTTATCAAACTAAGATTATAGTTTCTTTGTGAAACTATATTCTCTTTATTTGAACTCTCACAGCACTTTTTGGGGGTATAGTCAAGTAGCTTTTATTTTCTGTTTTCTGTTTTGCTTATTTGTGTGCAATGTTTATTCCCTATTATGAGGATGACAAATAGCTGGCATACATGTTTATAATTTGTTGGCTATGATCCATTACAGTCTCCTCTGGGTTAAAAAATAATAATTAGTGATACCTATAATGGATTTATGGGGCTTTATGAGGCAGAGAACAGACTGCAGAGATATCGAAATTTGCTAGCCCTTTAAAATAGAATGTAAATCCTTTGAGGGCTACGGACAGTGCTTAACTCATCTTTATATTGTCATATTGTATTTCAGCTTTTTCTTGTTTGATATTGAACACAACACCTATAATTATTCAATTGAAAGATGATAAGATATTCTGTGATTACATCAAGAATTAAACAGTATTGGTATTTTTTTTTTGTCTTTCTCTTTCTAAAATTCTAATGCTGAGAATAATTCTGGTGTCATATATTATGAAAAACCAAATTGAATTCTATAAAATGAAAACATAAAGCAAGAAAATATTGGTGAATAGTAAAGAGTTGTTAAATGCTGAACCTAGGTTTAGGAGAAAGGCAAGAGGTATCAGGAAGAATAAAGGTGAAAGCAGTTGCTTTAATAGTTGCTTCAGATTAGGGAGTAGAAAATGAAAGTGACTTAGATGGATTCTGGGAAGAAACAATGCTTATGGGCAGTTCTTTTCTTTCTGGAGAGTAGGGTTGTCTGACATTCAAAACAGTTTAATTATAAATAGAACTATTACTCTAGGACCCATTGTTTTCATCCTTACTGACAAGTTCTGAATTGTTTGTGGAGCATGGTGAGGTTGTTTTGTTTTTAAATTATATTTTTATTGATTTCAGAGATGAAGAGGGAGAGAGAGAGAAACATCAATGATGAGAGAATCATTGATCAGCTGCCTCCTGCATGCCCCACACTGGGGATCGAGCCTGGGCATGTGCTCTGACTGGGAATCCGAACCGTGACCTCCTGGTTCATAGGTTGATGCTCAACCACTGAGCCAGCTGGTGGGCTGTTTTGTTTTTAAATGTATATCCCCCAGGAGCTGGGGAGACCTGCTGTGATCTGGTAGTGTTCTCTTTCCCAATCTCAGTGCTGGCCATGTAAGTGTATTTACTTTGAGAAAGTTCATGGAGCTGTGGTTTGGTGCTTTACTGTATTTATCTGATACTTCAGGAATAGTTACCAACACCATAAACTATTTCTGTACATAGACAAGTATGTCTCCTGTTTTATTCCACAAAGCAATGTTTTGGTTTTACCTCTTGGCTTTTCTTTTCTTTCTTTTTTTAAATATATTTTATTGATTTTTTACAGAGAGGAAGGGAGAGGGATAGAGAGTTAGAAACATCCATGAGTGAGAAACATCGATCAGCTGCCTCCTGCACACCCCCCATTGGGGATGTGCCCGCAAACAAGACACACGCCCTTGACCAGAATCGAACCTGGGACTCCTCAGTCCACAGGCCGACGCTCTAGCCACTGAGCCAAACTGGTCAGGGCGAGGCTTTTCTTAATTTGTATTTAAAAATGGATCATTGTGTTTCTATTCCTACTCAGCATTTACTTACCTTTCTTACATAATAGTAAATTCTCAACTCTCTTAGATGCCTATACTGTATGTACTTAACCCCATACCATTCTCTTTTGTTTCCTGTTTTTCCCCATTCTGTCTTCTCTGAACTGGCCCTAACATGTATTTTAATGAATATTTAGTAGTTTTTAAGTAGTTTATATTCCTCCTACTAGTTTTAAAAGTAGGTGAACTAATTTTTAATAGACTTTTATGATAATTTGTCCTCCATTCTGCTACCTACTTACAAAGCTATATAAGTTGTGGTTAGAGCTTCACTGATTTTTCTTTCCCTTCTAACATAGTAGCCTTAAAAGAGCAGATTGTTTTCCATTTCACAGTCTAAAACAATTGTAAGATCTTTTCTAAAGGAGAGTCTACAAGCTTTCATTGTTCTTCTGATGAAAAAATTACATTTAATCAGATGACCTGAAAACCTTATTTTACTTCCCTGTTTATGTAACTCTGTATTCTGTTCGACAGCATGATTCTGGAACAGAGTGCACTCCAGGAGAATCTAAGAATTTGGGACAAAAAGAAAATGGCAATTACATCATGTATGCAAGAGCAACATCTGGGGACAAACTGAACAACAATAAATTCTCACTCTGTAGCATTAGAAATATAAGCCAAGTTCTTGAGAAGAAGAGAAACAACTGTTTTGTTGGTATGTATATTTTCCAAACATTTTATTATCAATATTTTCATACTTGAAATAATTATATGGTGAACACCTATGTACCCATCACCTATATTTTATGATTATTAACACTTCGCTGCTTTATCACATTTATCAACCTGTCCATCCCTCAGTCCATAATTCTTGTTGCAATTTAAAGTATATTTCACCCCTAAACAGTTCAGCATATCATTAGAGTTCAGTATTCTTTTTTAATTAAATCTTTATTGTTCAGATTATTACAGTTGTTCCTCTTTTTTCCCCCCCATAGCTCCCCTCCACCTGGT
>NW_005371136.1:440540-455697 GCF_000412655.1 Myotis brandtii
GCTAATTTAGCCTCTGCCTGAGGCTACCCAGCAGGGGCCCAGCTGTGAAGCAGTGGAAGCTGCTGTGGGGCCTTGAGCCTTCTTTTGGAAGTTCTGAGTCTCTCTGACCCAGCTGCAGTTTGTTAGGTAGTTTTCAGATTGCAAAGGGCCAGGCCTTTCATATGCAAAAGCCTCTGTGCACAGCTTGGGTGGGGCGGGGTTTTAGGGGATCAACAGGGCGGAGCAAGCAGCTATGGCTGCTCCTCAGTCCTGCCCTAAGAGGCCCCGCTTCTCAGTGTCCCAGTAATTGCTGCAATCACCTCTGAGAGAAAGCCACCCTGGAGTTCCAACTGATGCCAGACAGTCCAGTTTCTTCTGTATGAGTCTGGGTCCCCAGAGACTCGCCTGGGACTGGAGTTCAGAATAGTCGGGAGCTTGACATTCCCTCCCGATTGAAAAAGACAACCGTGTCCTCAGCTGCCAGCCCTTTCCACGTGCGCTGCGTCCTCAGTTGCCAGCCCTTTCCACGCGTCTCCTTACCTCTGCACTTTACTTCCGCACCTCCACTGAGTCTCAGTGTGCCTTCCCCTTTCCTTCTAGTTGTAGAATTTCCACTCAGCCTGCCTTCCTGTGGTTCTGGATGATGTTCGTTTTGTCTTTTAGTTGTATTTTTGAAGTGGTTGTGCGAGGCAGCAATTTCCGGTGTTTACCTATGCCGCCATCTTGGTTTCTCTAGAGTTCAGTATTGTTTGTGATTCTTTTATTTCTTACATAAGCGAAGTGCACAGATCTTAGTCCAAGCTTTGATGAGGTCTGACAAGTGCATTTACCTGTGTAACCTCTCAAGATACAGAGCATTTCTATCCCCCCAGAAAGTTCTTTTATTTCTCTTTCCAGTCAGTCTCTGCTCCCAGCACACACACAGAAGTACCACTATTCTGATTTATTTTGCTTGTTTTACTTCATATAAATGGAATCATATAGTTTGTATACTTTTGCTCTCATTCAGCATAATATTTTGAGATTTATCATTACTATTTTGTTGTTATTGCTGAGTAGTGTTGCATAGTATCACAGTTTGCTCATCCACTCTCCTACTGATTAACACCTGGGCTTTTCAGGTTTGGGCTAATATTAATTAAGCTGCTATGAAATTCTCTTTTTTTAATTGTAGCAAAATATAACATACAATATGTATTTAAACTAATTTAAGTGTACAACTCAGTGGCATTAAGTATATTCACAGTGTTGTGCAATCATCACCATTTCCAAACCTTTTCATCACTCCAAATAGAAATCCTGTAACCATTAAACAATAACTCCTGTTCTGCTCTCTCCTTAGCCCCTGGGCACCTCTTATCTATTTTCTGCCTCTATGAATTTGCCTATTCCAGATATTTCATATAAGTGGAATCATACAGTATTTGTACTTGTGTGATTCTGGCTTATTTCACTTAGCATAGTATTTTCAGTGTTCATCCAAGTTGTAGAATGTATCAGATACTTTGCATAATACTGGTATTTTCAGAATTCATCCAAGTTGCAGCATGTATCAGATTGCCATATTTAAAAAAAATTCTAAGCCTTTAAAAATTTTGAGGGGGTAAGAGATCAACCAAAGACTTATATGCATGCATATAAGCATAACCAATGGACATAAGACACTGGGGGGTAAGGGAGGCCAGGGGATTGTCAAGGGCGGGGAAAAAAAGGAGACATATGTAATACCCTTTGTAATACTTTAAGCAATAAAAAATAAATAAATTAATTAATTAAAAAAAAAGAAAAAGAAAAAAAAATTCTCACCCTAGGATATTTTTTGCCATTAATTTTTAGAGAGAGTAGAAGGGAGGGAGGGGGGAGGGAGCAGAGGTGGGAGGGTGAGAAGAAGGGAGAGGAAGGGAAATTGACAGGAGAGAGACACATGGATTGATTGCCTCCTGCATGTGCCTGCAACCTGCAAACCAGGTACATCCCTTGACTGGGAATCAAACCCATGACCCTTTGGTCCACGGGCTGACATTCTAACCACTGAGAAAACCGGCCAGTACAGATTTGCGTACATTTTTGTGGCTGAATAATATTCCATTATATGGATATGACACATTTATCCATTCATCTGTTATGTCTCTCTTGTGGCATTTAATATTCTAAATAATCTACTTTGCATTATGTTGTTTTTTTTGGGGGGGGGGGAATTCTTGTCCTATTTCACAGAATTATAAATTACCCTAGGGCAAAATTGAGGCTTCTCACCTTGAATATAAAGAGCACGCAGAGATGGGTTTAAATGTGACAGCAAAGGAGAAAGAATTGAGGAAGATTTCCATATAAACCGGGCCTTTTGATTTTTTAGCTGGATTTAAAATAAAATTGAGATATAATTGAATAACATTGTGGCCTTCTGTTTTTAACCTTAATTTTATAGTTTAGATTCACATACAGTTATAAGAAATAGCATATTCCATGTACCCTTCACCCAATGGTAACATCTTACAAAATTGAATAGTAGAGTATCATGACCAGGATATTGACATTGATGCAATCCACAGATTATTCAGATTTCCCTAGTTTTTCTTGTTCTCATTTCTGTGTGTGAGTGTGTGTTTGGTTCTATCCAGTTTTATAACATGAGTAGCTAGGTATATGTATTCACCACCACAGTTAAGATACAGAACGGCCTGTCACCACAAGGAACCCCCAGTGTTCCCTTTTATAGCCACACTAACCTTCTTCCTGCTGTCTCCTCACTTCCCCAGTAAGCTATTCCCCATTTCTAAAATTTGTCACTTCAGAAATAAATCTATCTATCTATCTATCTATCTATCTATCTATCTATCAAGCCTAAGTGACGGAACAACTGGTCAACTGGTCACTATGACAAGCACTGACCACCAGGGGTCAGACACTCAATGTTGGAGCTGTCCCCTGGTGGTCAGTGCGCTCCCACAGTGGAAGCGCCGCTCAGCTGACTGGTGGGCGCCAGACACTGGGCTCACGGCTGGTGACTGCAGCTGCGGCAGCATGAGCCTCTCCCGCCTCCGCGTCAGCATGCTACTGAGTGGTGGTGGCGGCAGGTGCAGCAGGGCCAGGATGAGCAGGAGTGGTGTGGCACCCAGCCGCCTGCCGCTTTGCACATTACTACATCCCTCGGGGGATGTTGGGGATCAGGCTGAAACCGGCAGTCCAACATCCCCCAAGGGGTCCTGGATTGCAAGAGGGTGCAGGCCAGGCTGAGGGACCCCCACTGGGCCTCTAGTATATATAAAAGCCTAAGTGACTGAACGACGGGTCAACCGGTCGCTATGACATGCACTGACCACCAGAGAGCAGGTGCTCAATGCAAGAGCTGCCCCCTGGTGGTCAGTGCGCTCCCATGGCCAACCTCCCGTGGTTCCTCCTCCCGGCCGGCCTGCCCGATCACTGGCCAGGCCAAGGGACCCGCACCCATGCACAAATTTGTGCACTGGGCCTCTAGTGTTATATAATTAGAATCATATAACACATATAACCTTTTTGGATTGTTTTTTTCATTCAGCATAATTCTTAGAGATTCATCCAAATTGTTGCCTGTGTGAATAGTGTGTTCCTTTTTATTTCTGAGTAGTGTTCTGTGGTATGTTTGTAGCACAGTTTGTTTAACCTGTTAAAGGACATCTGGGCTGTTTTCAGTTCTTGGCAATTACGAATAAAGCAGCTAGAAACATTCATATACAGGTTTTTTTATGTGTACATCAGTTTTTATTTCTAATCTAATTGATGGGTCATATAGTAATTATTTGTTTTTATATTTATGTGAAACAGCCAAACTGTTTTCTAGAGTGGTTTTACTATTTTATTCTTTTTTTAAAACAAAAATTTATTGATTGATTTTTAGAGAGAGAGGACAGAGAGGAAGAGGGAAGAGAGAGAGAGAGAGAGAGGGAGAGAGAGAAAGAGAGAGAGAGATCACTTTATTATTACACTAGTAGCCTGGTGCACGAAATCTGTGCACATTAAAAGGGAATTAATTGCCCTAACCGGTTTGGCTCAGTGGATAGAGCATCAGCCTGTGGACTCAAGAGTCCCGGGTTTGATTCTGGTCAAGGGCATGTACCTTGGTTGCGGGCACATCCCCAGTGGGGAGTGTGCAGGAGGCAGCTGATCGATGTTTCTCTCTCATCGATGTTTCTAACTCTCTATCCCTCTCCCTTCCTCTCTGTAAAAAATCAATAAAATATATTTAAAAAAAGAAAAAGAAAAAAAGAATGGTGCCTAGCTAAAAATGAGTGCTTAAATTCATCAGGGTAACACTAGCTGCTATAACAAATAGACCTACAATTATCCAATGGCTCAAACACAATAGACAGGAACACCTGGTAAACAGGAGCAACTTTTCTTTTCATGGCTTTGCAAGTATCTCGGTTAATGAGTTTCCAGTTATCTCTAATACATGGCTTCTCCATCCTAATCAGCTAGGAGAAGGAAAAAATAGAGAGTGTGTATGGCGATTTCTAAGGGTCAGGCCTGGAATGGAGCTCATTATAACAACTCACACTCCCTGGCACACCTAACTGCGAAGGATGCTGGGAAATGTAGTCTAAGAAACAGATTTTAGTAACTAGCTAGATGTGCAGCAAGTTTTGCTAAATTAATCATTATTATTATCTGGAAATATAAGGTATTCCTGTCTCTCCATTTAGGTATTTAGAAAGATTAATATAAGCTGAGTCTATACACTCATAAATGGATGCCACTGTAACACAAGCTTTCAAAGGGAAGATCTGTGCTTTTCTTATTCATGTCTGCCTGTAACCACAGCTCTGGGAACAGTACCTGGCAGATATAAGTGCTTATTAAATAACTGCTAAATGAAAAAATTATTATTATTATTATTATTTATTATTACTAGAGGCCTGGTGCACGAAATTCGTGCACAGGAGGGGGGGGGACCCCTCAGCCCAGCCTGCACCCTCTCCAATCCGGGTCCCCTCGGGGAATGTCCGACTGCCGGTTTAGGCCCGATCTTGGTTTTGACCCAGACAAAACCCCTGCAGTTCCTCCATGACTCAGTCACTCCACATCCCTTTGGTCTCACCTCCCGACACTCCCCATCTTACAGCTGGCATTTGTGATTGGACACTGTAGATACTCCAGTGAGAATAAGGCAAACATCACCCTACCCTGCAGAGTTTTCATTTTAGTGAGGTAGCCAAGAAACAAGTAAATAAACAAATACGCAATATTAAAGAGTATGATGAAGAAAAATAAAGGGTAAGGAAATTGAGAGTGGTGAGGTAAATAACTAGATAAATAATATCTTAAATTTTACCAGCAAGTGACAGTCATTCCGCAGAGATACTCTGTGGACGTGATCTTCACTCTAATTATACCCCCCTGCCATAACTGCATATTACACATGGATTCTTATCATTGACCTATATTTGTGTTCCTTTGAACTTTGTTTATGACTGCTATTCAGGGAAGTAATATAAAGCACTAAAGATTGCCTAATGGACTGTTTGTGTGGGATGTTGAGGGAATAATATAATTTATTATTGTCCCTCTGGGGAGTAAGAGTACAAAGGTCTCAATTTTCTTTCCACAATCTTCTTTGTAGGAAAATTCAACATAAAAATATTTAATATAAAATCAGGTTTTACTCAAGTATGGAAAACTATAAAAATGTTATTTTACAGCACACTTTAGAAAGATAAGCCTCCACACTCCCAGGGCGGGTTCCTGCCTCAAACCCTGCCCTTACAGGAAACAGCTCCGGGAAACAGCTTGGGGGGAGGGTGCAGCCGTTGCCAAGACAACCCCTGCAGGACTGACTTCTTCCGCTTGGTCGTGGCGGTTCTGGATGTGATGAACACCACCCATGGTTTTTATATAAGTAGATTTATTTATGCATTCGTTGGTTGATTCTTTTTTCTTTTTTTTTTTAAATATATTTTATTGATTTTTTTACAGAGAAGAAAGGAGAGGGATAGAGAGCTAGAAACATCGATGAGAGAGAAACATCAATCAGCTGCCTCCTGCACACCCCCCAGTGGGGATGCGCCCGCAACCAAGGTACATGCCCTTGACCGGAATCGAACCCGGGACCCTTGAGTCCGCAGGCCGACGCTCTATCCACTGAGCCAAACCGGTTCGGCCGTTGGTTGATTCTTGTATGTGCCCTCACTGGGTATTGAACCTACAACTTTGGGTTATCGGGACAATGCTCTAACCAACATGAGCTTGTGATATACCTGGCTAGGGAAATGGTTTTACTATTTTATATTCCCACCAGCAGTGTATAAGTGATCTAATTTCTTTGCATCCTTGCTAGTTTTTTGGTATTTTTAATAGTTTTATTTTATCCATTCTAATAGATATATAGTGATATCTCATTGTGGTTTTTATTTTTCTGATGACTAATGAATGATGTTGGACATCTTTCCATGTGTTTATTTGGTGAATGTCCATATTTCTTGGCCATTTCTAATTGTATTATTTTTCTATTGAGTTTTGAGAATTCTTTATACAGTCTAGTTGTCATTCATCAGATACTGATCTGCGAATATTTTCTCCCAGTCTATTGCTTGTTTTTTATCTTTTTTCACAGAATATTTTTCAGACCAAAAATTAAATTTTGATAAGGTCCAAATGATCAATATTTACTTTTACTGATTGGTTTTCTCATTTAAATCCATCTTTTTCTTTTAAAAGTGTAGATTAAAATTATACTGATGTTATCATTTTTGTTTTTATTATCAATGTAGCTTTTCTAAAGCTTTTAATGTGGAAGTGCTACATACATTCTTGATTTTTCAACTGGGTTTTCACAATAAACTTTCTGGTTGAATTTGAGTTTTAAAAATGAGCATATTGCTTTGCAGGTGTTAAGGGAAGGAAATTTGTTTCTTATAATGAAATATGTACCTAGTATAATTTTTGCACTTAAATAGCATCTTTTCTGTGTGTAAGCTGTTAGTTAGCAAGTAGCTGATTGAAGTAATATTTCTATGTGAGATGTAAATTAATGTAGTGAATGTTGTATATAGGTTTTCTGACTTTATAATTTTTCCTTTCTTTTTAATTATATGTCACATGAATTACAAACTGATTATTACTAGACTATAGAAAAACCTTTATTGTTTACGCAGTATATACTAGTATAAGCATGTGCGTGCATCTACTTTTATAAAACAAAAGAGATGGTATGAAATGAAAGAGGGATAGAGATCTAATTATTGCTAACATTTCCTTTAATATTTGATGTGGTTAAAGATAGGAATGAACTTTATGAATATAAACCTAGACTTTCTAGATACTTCTCATGTTGAGTTCCTGCATTTTAGATGTGTTCCCTTCTACTTATTGATTTCTCCATTTGAAGCCTGTACTACAACTGTTTTCCACATTGATTTGGTGTAGAAAGAAAAGAGCACCAGATTTTAGATATAGACCTAGGTTTAGTCTTTTGCCCATACTGCGGTATATGGATTCCTGCAAGTCACAAACTCTCTGGAAGTTAGTTTTCTTTTCTGTAAAATGAAGACATTTGATTCTTATCATTTCCCTGTAGGTGCTGAAGTTCTGTAATTTTGTTATCTTACAAAGAGTAGCATTCTTGTTCTAATTATAACCTCATTGACAAAATCAAATAACTTGAAAAGAGATCCTAAAATTTTTTCCAAAATTATTCACTATGCTTAGGCTAGGCAGTATGACCTTAATGAACCAAGATATTTGACCCAATACTAATAGGCCCTGTGGAAATACAAAAGATATAAATAATACATGGTTCTTCCCTTAAGGAGCTTGGTCTAGCTGAGAAGCAAAACTAAAGTAAATTAAAAAATGATTACTTATAGACTAATATACAACCAGCCAAATAGAATGTGGGAAATTCCACAGAACAAGATGACCAATTTCTTTAATGAATAAAGCATGTAAAAAAAAAAAAAGAGGAGCAAATCTGCTATATATTAAAAGAACTGAAGACACATGTCAACCAAAAGCGATCATCAGGAGAGGGTGTTGGGGAGCCTTTTGTAGAACTTGGTTCAGATAAACCAGTTATAAAGAGATAGTTGAGTAAAACTGAACATGGATTGGCAATTAGATGCTATTAAGCATATGGCTAATTTTGTCAGATATGATAATGGTATTATAGTTAGATTTTTAAAAGAAAAAACTTATGTCTTAGATTCATCCTGGAGTATTTACAATAGGGGTGGGGAATGTTTGGCCTCAGGGATGTATAAGGCCTGCAAAATCATTTGGTCTGACCCTGCCAAGGCATTAGGGGTGAGTTAGTCAAATATAGCAGGCTAATTTTTAAGTTAATTTTGTATGGCCCGCGAATGACATAAATATCCAAAGGGCCCTTGGCAGAAAAAAGGTTCCCCGCCCCTTATTTACAAGAACAAATGAGTATGCTAGGTGGAGTTGTTTATTGATAGTTATTAAAGTTGAGTGATTGGTCCATAGGAGTTCATTGTACTTATTCTGTTACTGCTTCTGTGTAGTTTTGAAATTTTCTGTCTAACAAAAAAAGTTTAACTTGTTTCTGGTTGATAAATCACTAACTTAATTTGTATCTGTGTAATATAAATAGTGCTGTCACTGTTCAGTAAAACTCCGTATGGTATGGCCTAAATAGGATGTTACCACTTCTAGAAGGGACCTTAGAAGAGATCATCAGGTCAAATCCACTCACTATACAGATGAAGACACTAAGGCCCAAAAAAGGGGAAGCAAATTGCCCAGACCACATTGCTAGTTAATGACTGAACCAGTGTTAGTAATAGGTCTCAATTTCCACATTTCTAGGTTCTTCTACCTTTCCTGTCAAAGTTTTCCTGTCTCCAAAGAGTTTGTGAATTTTAAATCAAATTAACGTGTGCATACAATGTTTACTTTGTCTTGTTTATTTTCCTCAGAGTCTGGCCAACCTATTTGTGGAAATGGAATGGTAGAGCAAGGTGAAGAATGTGATTGTGGCTATAGTGACCAGTGTAAAGATGAGTGCTGCTATGATGCAAACCAGCCAGAGGGGAAAAAATGCAAGCTAAGACCTGGAAAACAGTGCAGGTGCCTTGCTAATTCCAGTCATGTTTATGTTCCTATAAAGTCACCTGAAGGCAGTTATGGCAGATTTAAAACAAATTAAGAGATGCATATGGTTTTGAAACTTTATCTTTATTTGTTGTTGTTTTGCTTTATTTGTGTTTTTTTTCATTTATATATATATATATATATATTTTTTTTCCTACTCCATAGCATTGGTTAGTGCACTGTTGTTGGCAAATTGAACTACATGTAATTGTAATTTGTGTGGTGGGTGTTAAAAAAAGGACATGCAAAAGATGCTCAATAATGCATTTTATTTAGTTCTTAACTTTAAAAATATTATCATCCATATTTTTAGGATCTTAATTTTAAATATTTAAGTAATATGGATTCCATATACTCTTTTTAAGAAATATATTTTTATTGATTTCAGAAGAAAGGGAGAAGGAGAGAGAGAGATAGAAACATCAATGATGAGAGAGAATCATTGATCAGCTGTCCCCTGCATGCCCTCTACTGGGGATCAAGTCTGCAACCCGGGCATGTTCCCTGAATCAGAATCAAACCCTGACCTCCTGGTTCATGGGTCGATGCTCAACCAATGAGCCATATCAGCTGGTGGATTTCATGCACTCTTATAACTTAGTATCATATAATTATTTCACTTGTCATATTACTTTGGTAGTAATTGACAAAAGCAATAGAATATTATTTGTGCAATATTGGTTTGTTTTCCCTACTTTGATTTTAGCATATAAATGTGAGGAAATTGATAAATTGACTAATGTATGATGTAATTATGAAGAACACTGGTAACTTGCCTAATACTAAATCCATTTTCTATTATAGCCTTTCACTAATGACAAATAGAATAAGAATGCCTTGCTTATAAAAATGAGACAATCACTTTTCTATGCTTATTAGAATGTTGAAATTTAGTAGCCTTTTATTCCAATATTTGAAGTTGTATATCAATAACATACTATTTAAAAGATAAGATTTATATTTTAAAAATTAGGACCATATCTATATATATAAGAAATATCTTAGCAATTTTCTTTAATCATGTAATGTTTCTTTTAGTCCAAGCCAAGGTCCCTGTTGTACAGCACAGTGTATATTCAAGTCAAAAACTGAAAAGTGTCGGGATGATTCAGACTGTGCAAAAGAAGGAATATGTAATGGCATTACAGCTCTCTGCCCAGCATCTGACCCTAAACCAAACTTTACAGACTGCAATAGGCACACACAAGTATGCATTAATGGGGTAAGTATTTGATGTATATATTTTTAATTTAGTTTTATAAAACCTGCTTTATCAAAATAGTTGTTGACGCTTAAAGCTGCATAGTTAAAGTAATTAATCTCAGTTTCTGTTTCAGTATCTATTTCCCCACAAAGCCAAAATGTATTATATGGTTGATGGCATCCTATTAGTTACTGACTTGCCTTTTACCTTTCCACTGTGTGTGTTTGGTATTCTCTAGAGAAAAATAGTTGTACAACTAGTCATGTGACTTTGTACTGCTTTTAAGTTTTATAAATTAATATATTTTTAATAGCCTAAATAAAAGAATATAAAGCCTTCGAAGCTTTCTTGACTAAATGGTTACTTTCTTCTATATGAGGAAAATTTCATTTTTCTCTTCTTATAAAGGAGCCATAATAACTAACATAAAATTGATGTTTATCTACTCTCTTTTTCTATTTTTGCTTTGTAAAGATCTTGATATTTTAAGTTGCTATTTCTTTAAAAGATTTCCTATCTTATTTGCACTTATTCTTTTTCAAATATGTTTATATTATCCATTTCTGATACTAATTTATGCTTTTCCCCCCAGCTTATATTTCTACTTAATTATTTTACCATTGGAGGCTTATATCTGCCTGTCTATTACTGTGCACAATAGCCTTGACTATTTAGGGATTAAATAATTGATTTTCTATTTTCCTTTCAGCAATGTGCAGGCTCTATCTGTGAGAAATATGGCTTGGAGGAGTGTACCTGTGCCAGTTCTGATAGCAAAGATGATAAGGAATTATGCCATGTCTGCTGTATGAAGAAGAGTAAGGCTTTTAAAAATACTAGAGGAGTATAAAATTTGTTTTGAGAATCTTATTTTCTCTTCTATTTTAAGTGTTAAACTCTGACATATACTTTGCATAGATAATTTCAGCTAACCTGATCCTCTTGAGAAAGAAAAACTTTAGATGTAGCATAGTATTGTGTTTTAGTATTAGGTCTCTACAGTGTTTTTAAAATGGTAAACTAGACAAAAACCTGCCAGCTTTATGACAATTAATATAAACACTGTTAGAAGATTTTAAAGCTATTGTAGCCACTAAGTAAAGAGTTGCTGGTTGTTTACTTATATTGTAACATTTAAGGTGAATTCCCACTAGTGTTATCTAGCCTCACTAATGAAAGTCTTTGTAACATGTCATGGTAATGATTTTAGGCAGTTTCTTCCTCCTCCCTTTCTCTCCAGCTAGTCCCCTAGAAAATCTGATCTTCAACTTATATTTCGTACTTCTTTTTCAGTGGACCTCTCAACTTGTGCCAGTACAGGGTCTGTGCAATGGAGCAAGCATTTCATGGGTCGAACCATCACCCTGCAACCTGGATCCCCTTGCAATGATTTTAGAGGCTACTGTGATGTTTTCATGCGGTGCAGATTAGTAGATGCTGATGGTCCTTTAGCTAGGCTTAAAAAAGCAATTTTTAGTCCAGAGCTCTATGAAAACATTGCTGAATGGATTGTGGTAAGTTGTTTTTATTTATAAAGAATCCTTATCTTAAAATGTTTTGATCATAATTTTACTTAGTCAGAGGTCACCAATGTTATGAGAAAATCACTTTTCTGTTTATACTGGAATTACTTTATCTCAAGAAAGATTTTAAAGTTCAAATATCCCTGGGTATTAATTTCTTCTAAAGTGATCAGAATATCTGCATGTGTATCATTCATAGATTGGTTGGTAGGTGATGGTAGTCATTCTGTTTTACTCTGCTCCCTAGTTCCTGTCCTGATGGGTTACTTCCTGCTTTGGTCCATATGCTTAGGGCATTTTCATGGGAGTTTTTCCTCTAGTTGTTTTGGAAAGCCCTGCTTGCTTTTTATACTTCTTCCTTGTCTCAATATGACAGATAGCCAGCTGCGGGTTCTACTTTGCTGAACAGGAGAGATGAAAGAGAAATTGGTGATTTTCTGAAGGTTTTTTCTGGTGTTTCAGTATAATTTCTGGGTCTTCATCTTGTCCGTGATAGGAATATTGAACAGGGTAAGATCAGATACAGAGCCTTTTGCAGATTCGTTAATGATTATGGATGTTCATTCCAACATAAATCCACTGAACTGTATTATTTTTAAGCCCACATTTCTCTAAGTTGTACAGATGTTAAATTACCTGAAATTTTCTTAGAAGATTTCTGAGAATGACTATCTTAAGTCACTTAAATATTCATGTTTCTAAATGATTACATTGAAATATAAGTAGAAAGCTTGCAAGTGATGTATTTGATAATGTGCTATACCCAAACTGAAAGAGTTTGCTTTGGAAATTGACTTAGAACTCAGCTCTTCCTCTTTCCCCCCTTTTCCAATTATTCCTCACCTTTTGTGTGTGTATTCAGGACTGAATATGCCTCAAAAGCACACCAAAAAGTTGTTTGTGTGGATTGTCCCTCTTTTGGGTACTCTTAGAATAACAACTTTCTACACTAACAATTTTGGAATTAGCTCCAGCATTAAATGGTGTTTATTACACATAGAAGGAGTAATATGTGGTTTTTAGATATATGATGATTATGTGGTGGAGGGATCATTGAAGTTGGAATTAGGAGACCTAGATTTTAAACCAAATAATTGGGCAATTCTTTTAACTTAGTTATTTTTATTTAAAAAAAAATATATTTTTATTGATTTCAGAGAAGGAGAGGGAGAGAGAGAGAGATAGAAACATCAATGATGAGAGAGAATCATTGATTGGCTGCTTCCTGCCCGCCTCCTACTGGGGATGGAGCCCACAACCTGGGCATGTGCCCTTGATGGAATCAAACCTGGGACCCTCCACGCCACAGTGCTCTGTCCACTGAGCCAAACCAGCTAGAGCTAACTTAGGTATCTTTAAAACATAAATATATTACTCATTTTTGTACTCCTGCACTTGATGCATAATGGGTGTTCAGAAAATATCAGTTAAAGTAAAGGTGCCTTGTGACAAGTGGAATGAGACAGGTTTTGGAATTGCACAAGGATTCAGATCATCCTTCTGGCCTTTGTCAGTTCTGTGACTTCAAGTAACTTACCTTTCTTGGCCTTAGACTTCCTAATTTTCAATTCAGATCCAGCTCTTTTTTCAGATTACCTTTATTAAGAATAAGATGAACCTGGCCCCAGTTCGATTCCCGGTCAGGGCACATGTCTGGGTTGCAGGCTTGATCCCCTTCATGGGGTGTGCAGGAGGCAGCTGGTTAATGTTTCTATCTCTCTCTCCCTCTCTTTTCCTCTCTCTCTAAAAAATCAATAAAAACATTTTTAAAAAAGAATAAGTTGTGATCTAGCATACTTGTCTACTATAGAGGACTATATTCTGAAAAGAAATCTGATAATGGTGATCTCAGAGTTATGTTCCACTTAGTATATGTTGTGCCAGATATTTTAGGTTTTCTAGATAGGCTATTATGTAATCTAAAAATAGTATATTTTTCATTTTCCTTCATTACCTTTAATCTTGACTCAATTTTTAGAATTTCAAAAACTCATTCATTTATTCCTATTAAAGTATTTAATAGGAATGATCTTTTTATTTAAAGTATTTTCTTTTTGTTGTGAATCCTCACCCAAGGATATTTTCCCATTGATTTTTAGAGAGAGTGGAAGGGAGGGGGAGAGACTCAGAGAGAGAAACATCAATGTGAGAAAGACACATCAATTGGTTGCCTCCCTCATGCACCCCAACCAAAGCCAGAGATTGAGTCTGGAAATGAGCTACGTGCCCTTGACCAGAACCAAACCTGAGACCCTTCAGTTCTCTGGCCGACAATCTACCTACTGAGACAAACTGGCCAGGGCTATTTAAAGTATTTTTTTTTTGTAAGTCCATTAATGTTTCAATTTTATTATAGTTTTATATCACACTAGTTCAAATGCATTTCTCTATAACTACAGCATAGCTCCTTTGGAATTATTTCAGTTATCTGTAGAACATGTGACTCTATCAAAGACTTTGAATCTCAAACAAACATAAAATTTCAAATTATTAATTTTTAGATGAAAGGGATAAGAAAAGCCATTAGGTGATGGTTGGTATTGTTAATTTCCAATAAGACACTGTGTTGAAACGTTTCTTCTGACACAGCAGTCATAAATTAGAACCTTCAAAAAACAAGGGCAGAACCAAAGTATAATGAAAGAAGCTTCTGCAGTGTACGCCTCCCACAGTCCTCAGCCTCTGACAGAAGCAAGGCACAGCATCTTCCCTGAAAATTAAGTGGGTTTCCAGTATTTTCATGCAGTTGAGCTAGACACTCAAGACTTATCATTAATGTATATCCCATCTTGGCTCTGGGTGCATTAATTATGCCTGAAGAGCTTAATACCCATCCAAGTCCACAGGTGGAAGAACACATACACTGGTATGGTGATGGGCAAGAGCAGACTGTAAAAGCACAGGCTGGCTGTGCTAGTGCAGCCCTGTGGGAAGTCTTCTTCCACGGAGGCTGAGTAGAACAGTCCTGCTAAGGAGATCAATGGAATGAGGACAGTCAATGTAGGAAGAGACAGAAACATTCTCCCCTTCCACTTACTACCTGCCACCCTGACTTTTTAAAAGGTCAATGGTGGTAAGAAAATCTGGCTGTATGCGTCGTTTTTAATTATTATCTAGTGCTGCTCCATATCTTCTTGCTTCTTATTTTGCTGTGCCATCATCCTAGCTGCCTGTGGTATCATATTAGGGAACCCATCAATAATTGGATAGGCTATTCCCAACTCGTCATTAATCAATTCATTTGTCGATGCTTCATATCGGAGTGGCTTCTTGGAGAGCGGGCACACCAGGAACTCCAGCAGCGCTGGGTCGAAGGCGTGGGGCCGCTCTTCGGGCCTCTCGCTCTCGTCGGCCGCTGGCCGCA
>NW_005371136.1:456168-456983 GCF_000412655.1 Myotis brandtii
CATCCCCCTGTTGTCCATGTCCATTGGTTAAAACCTCTTTTCATTTTTAGATTTGAGGATTTAGTGAAATGCTGATTACAATGAATTAGCAATGTAAAGTATTTTCTTGTGCTCTGGAACTCATTAATCAGGCACTTTTAGATTTCTATAAGTTTGCCTTGAATGTAGAATGCTTTTGTTTTATTTCATTGTTGATATTCACATGAACACTTTTGGTCCATAATGCCTGAATGGTACCACTAGGCTGTGGCTGCATTTGTGGGCATTAACCATGTCAAACATAAGGTAACAAACTTCTAGTTCCCTATAAGTTGTTTGTCTCATTTGTGTTACCTGCAGAGTTCACTTGCACAGCAGAGTTTATTTTGTTACATTAATAGCTCATGCTTTGGTCTTTCATCATGTCCAGAAAGTGGCCTTTCAGTTAGTCATATAGGATGCTCTGGTGTAAGAAGGTATGATAGAAATTGGGTTAGTTTCACTCACTTTTCTTTTCAGTGGTCCCTGGTAACTTTTTGTCTCCTTTCTGTTATATATTGTTGCATCTTTTCTCCTCATGTAGGGTAGGTAGAGTAGGAAGAATCTTAGTTTATTTAATACTTCAGGGCATGAGTTACTGATTGCTACTGGTATCATGGAAATGATGGACTTTTATTTTCTTTTCTGGAATAAAGTTGTTTTCAACAGTGTTTTGAACATATTTCTCAAAAATATGTTTACTCTATTTTTTAAAAATACATTTTATTGATTTTTTACAGAGAGGAAGGGAGAGGGATAGAGAGTTAGAAACATTAATGAGAGAGAAACATCGATCA
>NW_005371136.1:457246-471708 GCF_000412655.1 Myotis brandtii
GTATCCGTTGGTGATGCTTATATGCATACAAGTTCTTTGGTTGATCTCTTACCCTCCTACCTCCCCCTCCTGCCAACCCTCCCCTGCCATCCCTCTGAAATTGGATCGTCTGTTCGATGCTTCTATGTCTCTGGATCTATTTTTGTTCATCAGTTTATGTTCATTATAATCTACAAATGAGTGAGATCGTGTGATACTTACCTTTGTCTGGCTGGCTTATTTCACTTAGCATAATGCTCTCCAGGTCCATCCATGCTGTTGTAAATGGTAAGAGTTTTTTCTTTTTTACAGTTGTGTAGTATTCCATTGTGTAGATGTATCACCATTTTTTAATCCACTCATCTGCTGATGGGCACTTAGGCTGTTAGCAAATCTTAGCTATTGTAAATTGCACTCCTATGAACATAGGGGTGCATATGTTCTTTCTCATGGGTTGGTGTTTCTGATTTCTTGGGATATATTCCTAGAAGTGGGATTACTGGGTCAAATGGAAGTTTCAATTTTAATTTTTTTTAGGAAACTCCATACTGTTTTCCACAGAGGCTGCACCAGTCTGCATTCCCACCAGCAGTGCAAGAGTGTTCCTTTTTCTCCGCATTCTCGCCAGCACATGTTGTTTGTTGATCTGTTGATAATAACCATTCTTACAGGTGTGAAGTGGTACCTCATGGTTGTTTTGATTTGCATCTCTCAGATGATTAGTGATTTTGAGCATTTTTTCATATGCCTCTTGGCCTTCTATATGTCTGCTTTCGAGAAGTGTTTATTTAGGTCCTATGCCCATTTTTTAATTTGTTTACTATATTTCTTGAGTGCCTACTGTGTATCTATCTAGCCAGTAGATAATGCTAAAATCCTTTGGATTTATCGAGGAGTTATCAAGTTCTTGAAAAGTTTGAGAGCATTCACCAGTAAATCTGTTGAGACCCTGTATTATTATCTCCTTTTCTTTAAATGGGGGTTTGAGGGCATTGATAATTCTTTTTCAGTTTCTTCCAGAGTTATTGATGTGTTCAGATTTTCTACATGTTTTGAGTTATGTTTGACGTTGTACAAACCATCTTTGATCTTGATTTTTTTTTCAGATTCATTGTAGTTTCCTCTCCCTTTTAAAATAACTGCCTGTTATTTGTGGCTTTTTGAATTTTTAATTTGTTCAGATTTATAGGAGTTGGACTTTTAAAATTTTTGTTTTGATAGTAACCAACTGTATTCAATTGTTCAATTGATTTCTGCTCTCATATTTTACTATACTTATATGAAATTAAGTATTAAGTATCTGGTATTCTTTATGAAAGATTTAGAACAGTGTTTCCCAATTGCTTCATAGAATACTAGATCAATGGGTTTAGTGGTCACATTAATCTGGAAACCAGATTATTATATCCCCTCTTATAGATTTGTGAGGATATTGTTAGAAATAATGCAATAAAAAACTTTTTACCCTTGTTTTTAAACTTACCTGATCCCAGAAATCTTTATTCATGTAAGGCTTATTAAACCATAAATATCCTAAGAAGTCACTTGGGGGAACATTTAGAGCAGTAGATCTCATTCCTGGTTGTACATGAGAATCACCTTAGGGCTTAGACCCATTAATTCAGAATCTCTTGGGATGGGGCATTAAGTATTTCTGATGAGGAGCCAGGATTGAAAACCATTCATCTAAACAGGGTTTGGCAAACTATGGCTCTTGAGCCAAATCGAGCCCACTGCCTGTTTTTGTATGGCTCACAAACTAAAAATGGTTTTACTTTTTAAAATAGTTATAAAAAATCAAAAGATATTATCAAAATAACATGCTTTTGAAAAATATTTGAAATTCAGATTTCAGTGTCCATAAATAATTTATTGGAACATAGCCACACCATTTGGTTACATATGGTCTATGGCTGCTTTTGCACGTTGAGTAGTTGCAACAGAGACTGTAATGGCCCCACAAAGCCTAAAATATTTATTTATCTGGCCTTTTATAGGAAACTAGAGGCCCAGTGTACGAAATTTGTGCACTCGGGAGAGAGTCCCTCAGCCTGGCCTGTGCCCTCTTGCAGTTCAGGAGCCCTCGGGGGATATCTGACTGATGGCTAAGCTGTCAGTTGGACATCGTTAGTGCTGCTGTGGAGGTGGGAGAGGCTCCCGCCACCACCACTGCTCTTGCCAGCCGTGAGCCTGGCTTTTGGCTGAGCAGCGCTTCCCCTGTGGGATAGGGCCGAAACCGGCTCTCCGACGTCCCCCGAGGGGTCCCAGATTGCGAGAGGGTGCAGGCCAGGCCTAGGGACCCCACCAGTGCATGATTGGGGCTGGGGAGAGATGTGGGAGGGTGGCCAGCAGGGGAGGGACCGTGGGAGGGCTTCAGGGCGTATCTGGCCCATCTCACTCAGTCAGTCCCAATCAGCCGGACCCCAGCAGCAAGCTAACCTACCAGTCAGAGCGTCTGCCCCCTCGTGGTCAGTGCACGTCATAGTGACTGGTCGACCGGTCAACTGTCTGTCCCCCTTGTCGTCAGTGCATGTCATAGCGAGTGGTTGAGCAGCCTTAGCATATCATTAGCATATTACCTTGATTAGTTGAACGGCCTACTGGTCAACCAGACAGCATATTAGGCCTTTATTATATAGGATGTTTGCCATCCCCTGAGCTAGAGCAGTGGATCCAAAGTTTAGTCCCCTGACCAGCATCATCATCATCACCTGGGAACTTAATAGAAATGCAAATTATCAAACTCTACCCTGGATCCACTGAGCCAGTAGGTGATGGTGCTTGCTAAAGTTTGGGAACCATTTTTTTTTCAATCAGTGTTATGTAATGACTACTTTTGAAAAGACTTGTAACAGAAAATTTCTACTTTGTCATTCTAATATGTTGTAAATGGAGGATTGCTATGGTACTCTAAAGTCCTTCATTGCCACATAGCTCATGAAACATGAACAACAGAGATGCAGTATTGTCACAGGGCTTAGCATATGGTAAGGATTCATTATACATTTGCTAGATGAGTGAAGCAGATTTCTTAAATGTCATTATTTATATGGAAAAGAATAAAAATTGTGCACATTCACTTTGAGGCTATAATGTTTTTAGGTTTCAGTGGTATTTTATCATGCCAGCCCAGGCAGAGCTTAAGAAACTGAAAGATTAGTACTCAGTTGCTTTCCTCTTGGCAGATTGGTGTTGAGAGGTAGCACATGGGGTGTTGAAGAATAGAACATTTAGTCCAAGTCCAGACTATGTTATCTTCTGAAGGATAGAACGGAAGCTCTCTGCCCTGCAGGATGACAGAATCAGTATCACCACAAGGAATTGTGGGTCCCACATGGTTTTGTGACCCATAGGAAGTCTCTAGTGTGTTTGCTGAGCGTGAGAGTTAAACATTGGAACATTCACTGAAAGGATTAGATAGTTGACTTTTTTCTGGGGATCTTTAGAAACAACAAAGATTATTTTATGTTTGAAGAGACTTGAGTACATGTCTTTTTTTTAACATTTTTATTTTTAAAAAATATATATTTCTTTAATGATTTCAGAGAGGAAGGGAGAGGGAGAGATAGAAACATCAATGATGAACCCTAACCATTTTGGCTCAGTGGATAGAGCGTCAGCCTGCGGACTCAAGGGTCCCAGGTTCGATTCCGGTCAAGGGCATGTACCTTGGTTGCGGGCACATCCCCAGTAGGGAGTGTGCAGGAGGCAGCTGATCGATGTTTCTCTCTCATTGATGTTTCTAGCTCTCTATCCTTCTCCCTTCCTCTCTGTAAAAAATCAATAATAAAAAAAACCAACATCAATGATGAGAGAGAATCATTGATTGACTGCCTCCTGCACGCCCCTTTGTGGGGATCAAGCCCGCAACCAGGACATGTGTCCTTGGTCGGAATCGAACCTGGGACCTCCCAGTCCACAGGCCGACGCTCTATCCACTGAGCCAAACCAGCTAGGGCTTGAGTACATGTCTTGTCCCTTTTCCCTCACAGTTTATTTGGGTAACACTTGCTTTATCATTTTGTTATCCTATAGGTCCTTTTTATTTATTTAGATTATTAAATAAAAAACTATTATAATTGATACATAACAAATTAGATTGGTAAATAAACTTTTGAATGCCTTCTCTTTGTTTCTTAAGTTTCACTTAACACTCCTGTATCTATGAAAGATAAGAGCTTGGTGTATAATTTATACTCATTAAATGTTTGTTGGATAAATGGTAGCTCTTTTCTTTCAGACTCTGACAAGTGGACAAATTGTGATCTTTTCTTTTGAGATAGAACACATATTTTACATTTATTAACCAGATTGGTATTCCTTCCCCTATTTTTATAGTACTATATGTAAAAGAGAAGACTATGATTTAGCATTTAAGACACTCTGATAATTCTTTTTTAATTGTATTTATTACTAGAGGCCCGGTGCACGAATTTGTGCACAGGTGGGGTCCCTTGGCCTGGCCAGTGATTGGGGCCGATTAAACCATCTCGCCCAGTATGGGGAGAGGGACTGCGGGAGGTTGGCTGACTGGCCCAATCAGGGCCGATCGGGCGGCCGGCCGGGGGGAGGGACCATGGGAGGTTGGCTGCTGCAGGAGGTTGGCTGTGGGAGTGCACTGACCATCAGGAGGCAGCTCCTGCATTGAGTGTCTGCCCCCTGGTGGTCAGTGCATGTCATAGCGACTGGTCAACTGGTTGTTCGGTCTCTTAGGCTTTTATATACAGTGGGGCCTTGACTTACGAATTTAATTCGTTCTGAGACCAAGCTCTTTAAGGAGCTCGTTAAGGAGCTCATTAACTCAAATTACTCTGTCAACTCAATGCAAAAAATCGGCCGAGAGACAGCTGGTATCTCAAAAAACTCGTTAGTCGGGACACTCATAAGTCAAGGCCCCACTGTACAGAGTGGCCAGATTATTATGACCACCTGACATTTGTAGGCAAATTATCTATAATTTTGCGCTGAAGTTGCTAGAGGGCCAGACCATTATAAATAGGGAAGCAGGTTGTTTACCACGACAGTAGAAGATATGGGTAACCAATGCGATTTAATAGCCTTTGAACGTGGGATATGTATATATATATATACACATACAGTATATATAGATTATTATTTTGAAATATAGTTTTATTTTTATTGATTTCAGAAAGGAAGGGAGAGATAGAAACATCAATGATGAGAGAGAATCATTGATGGCTGCCTCCTGCACGCCCCCCACTGGGGATTGAGCCCGCAGCCTGGGCATGTGCCCCTGACTGGAATGGAACCCACGACCTTTCAGTCCGCAGGCCTACACTCTATTCACTGAGCCAAACCGGCTAGGGCTGATAATTTTTTTTTAAAGGTAGCATTAAAAATTTCTTTTACCAAAGGTGGCCATACTTACTAACACTCTCAAATACATCATTGTTTTGTTTAGTTTTTCTTGCTATCGTCTATCCAGGATGTTCCATTTTCCTAGATATTAAACTCTGAAAAGCTATCATTGTCATTAAAATATTTCAAGCTTTGTGTTTTTGAGATGTATAGTTACCTAAAAAAATTGGAGGAAGGCCAAGAACACTGCTAGAAGGAACTATAGAAGTTCTCAAAAACCTGGGTGCCACGTTTTAGTAAGTATCAGTTGATCTGAACTGAGAGCAGGTCCTTTTGACTTTTGTTTTCTACAAAGTTACTATAACTATTATTAAATCTAGGCATGTCTCCAGTCTAATTCTCTTACTGCCATATTTCTTGCGTCTTTTTTTAAAGACTCTATATAGGTACTGAAAAGCTAGCATCAGAGCTATCAAAACCACAATTTTTGTGGACATTGTAGAAATAATAACTAAGCTATTAGTAGTGTTTCAAAAAGTGAGTATTTGGAATAATGACTCAGCTGTAATACCTAATTCAGCACATACTTTTTTGTGCGCTAGGTACTGAGTTTGTAGTGTATAAATTGAAGGAGCTCACAGTCTAGTTTGGGGTAGAGAAGACAAGCATGCACATTGAAATGTATTTCCAGTTCTTTATGATGTTTTAATAGAAAATAGGAGAAACTATTTGGGGAAGGTCTCTTTAAAGAGGTGATGCCAAAGCTAAGTTCTTAAGGACTAGTAGAAGTAGAAGGGCACAGATTGATGTTTTATGAAGAGGGAGTCCCTGAAAAAGTCACAAAACTATGAATTTTTGTAAGTAAAAATTTTTCTTCTCCTTTTTTCCTTTTGAAAAGTGTCATTTTTTAAAAGACTTTTTAAGAAATACTTATTTTTATTGATTTCAAAGAGGAAGGGAGAGGGAGAGACAGAAACATCAATGATGAGAGAGAATCAACGATCAGCCTCCTGCACGCCCTCCCACTGGGACCAAATTGGCAACCTAGGCATGTGCCCTGACCAGGAATTGAACTGTGACCTTCTGATTCATAGGTTGATGCTGAACCACTGAACCACTCCAGCCTGGCTTTTTTTTTTTTTTTAAATTGACAACGTAATATATTGAAAAGAATGCCTTCTTTTTATTCTGGAGCCCAATCTTCTCAAAATGTGTTTCTTGTATATTCTTCAGAAACTATTTATACCATTATAAGAATATTTATTAAAAAAAACCAAATGGAATTTATATATATATATGTGTGTGTGTGTGTGTATATATATATAAATCTTTGTGTGTGTGTGTGTGCGCGCGCGCGCACTCAAGTTTGTTTTTTTTTTTCTTTCTTTCTCCCACTTGGTCTGTTTTGGAGATCATTGGTGGGAAGATTTTAAATAAGGGTTTTACATAGAGGAGTGACATAGTCAATTCCATTTTTTTAGGTAGTTGTAATACTGATGACCAGGTAGAAGAGGTTTTGAGCAGGGAAGACTGGAAGGATGAAAATGTGTTAGAGAATAAAATGAACATTAGGAATAGAAGTGCATCTTCCATTACAGAAATAGCTCATCAGCCTGAAAATAGTGGGAAGACCCTTAACCCTTTATGCCTATGGATTGGTTCACATTAGTGGTGATACTGCCTCCCAGAGAATATTTGGAAATGTACATAATTGTCAAAGTAACTGAGAGGACGCCCTGGCTGATCTCAGTTGATTGGACATCATCCCATGCACCGAGAGGTTGCCAGTTTGATTCCCAATCAGGGCACATGCCCCTGGTAGGGGGTGTGCAGGAGGCAGCCGATCAGTGGTTCTCTCTCATCAATGTCTCTCTCTCTCTCTCTCAAACCAATAAAAACATTTTTTAAAAAAAAGTAACTGAGGGGTTCTACTAGGATTTGATGGATGAGGACCAGGGATGCTAAACTTGCACTGTTCAGAATGGTCCTGTACCACAATACCAGTGTATCTACACTGATCTACATCCTAATCACTAGTGTGCTTGTTTAAAATGTAGTTGGTTAGGCCCTCCACCAACCAGAACAGCTGAATTGGGATTTGTAGGGTTGTGGCTCAATAATCTTATTTTTTTTTTCATTTAAATTCTTGTTAAAAGTATTACATGAGTTTCCTTTTCACCCCATTGACCTCTCCCTGGCCACTCCCACCCCAGTAATCTTATCCTATATAATAAAAGGCTAATATGCAAATTGTCCCCTTCAACTGGGAGTTTGACCAGGGGGCGGGGCCGGCTGGGAGGAGGGGCCGCAGGCCTGCGGGCTCCCCACCCCCTGCTGGCCCGTCCTGATTGGCCCCAATCGGGGTGGGCTGACCGGACCCCACCTGTGCATGACTTTGTATACTGTGCCTCTAATCCTATCTAATAATAGACAAACATGGTAATTAACCGTACCTTCGCTACCATCGTCATTGGCTGATCAGCGCGATATGCAAATTAACCGCCAACAAAGATGGCAGCTAATTTGCATACTACAGGCAGGGCGGGACACCGGGAGCCACCATCCAGGCCCCCGTGTGCGACTCCAGGATCTGCTGGAAAGCCAGGCCGCAGGCAAGGCGGCCCCCCGGGACCCAGGAGCCGCCTTGCCTGCTGCCCGTGATCATGATCGTGATTGGAAAGCTGAGCTGCAGGCAAGGCGGCCCCCCGGGACCCAGGAGCCACCTTGCCTGCCGCCCGTGATCGTGATCGGAAAGCCAGGCCGCAGGCAAGGCGGCCCCCTGGGACCCAGGAACCCGTCGGCGAGGTCTGTAGGCGAAGCAGTGATCAAGCTATGAGGGAGAGGGTGCGGGGGCAGAAGGAGCTACAGGAGTAGCTCTGGCCGGAGACTGAAGACTCCAGCCGCAGCGAAGACTGTGTCCAGAGCGGAGATGTAAGGTGGTGGCCAGAGTGAAGGTCTGGGTCCCAGGTGCCAGAGGAAAACTGGTGCTGGCAGCCAGGGAAAGAAGGCCTATTGCACGAATCTTCGTGCAATGGGCCTCTAGTATGTTAATAAACATATGTGATAATTCTTAGATCTACTCAGGGATGGGAACCATTTCTTTACCATGTGAGTGCTGATTATTTGAGCAGCTCTTCCCAATCATAGGACTTTTCTTTCTACAGCCAATTAGGTACTCATGGCTGCCCCCAAAACTCTCAGGCAACTAGTAGGATAGAAAGATAGAACTGAGATGCTAGTAGTGTTGAATGGTAGCCATTTAACTAATGTATTGTATGTGGCTGTAGAACAGGGGTTGACAAATGATGGCCCAGGGGTCATATCTGATCTGCTCCCTGTTTTTGTAAACACGGTCATCCCTCATTGTCCATGGGGGATTGGATCCAGGACCCCCAACAGATACCAAGATTTGGGGATGCTCAAGCTCCTTATTTAAAACTAGAGGCCTGGTGCACGAAATTCGTGCACTGGGTGGGGGGAGGGGCTGTCCCTGAGCCCAGCCTGTACCCTCTCACAGTCCTAAGCCAAAGGGCCTAAGCCAACAGTTGGAAATCCTTCTTGCAGTCCGGGACCCCTCATTCCTTACTGCCCGTCTACTTGCTGCTCCTTACCACGGAGCTCGCTGTTCCTTAGCGCTGCCATGGAGGCAGGAGAGGCTCCAGCCACCGCCACTGCACTTGCCAACTGTGAGCCCTATCTTTTTGTGGTACTGGGGCTAAGACCCCAGAGCCATTGCTGGGGAAGTAGGGATCCCCTCTGAGTAGTTTGTGTAGTTGTCTGTGGGCCAAGTGCTCTCTTCTTATTTAGGGCGAGCAGCATGTGAGGGCAGAGCATGCTGTCGTGGACACAGAGGGCTGCCCGAAGCTGAGGGGAATGGCTGGGCCCATGGGGTGAGACGTGGACACAGAGGACTCTATCTCACCCAATTGTGGGGCGGGCTGGCCTGCCTTCATCTGCCTGACCCCACCCAGGGTAGGACTGAGCATGGTGTCCGCCTCTCCATTCTCTATCCTTCTATCTGTGACACCTGTCACCCTTGCCAGGCCTCCCCCAAAGTGAGTTCAGCTCAATCCCTGAATGTAAAAGGGCACGGGGGAGGGAGGGCCTCCATTCCAGTGCCTCCTGATTCCCAGCGACAGGACCTGGTCTCAGGACGGTGGCCACAGCTGCAGAACATAGATCTGTTTTCAAGAAAAGTTGGGAATGCAGACTTACGTATGAGCCCCTATTCCAAAAGGTGACAGTTTATTCACATTGTGGCAAAGGCACCTTCAAGAGTAACATAAGTGGGTAAAGTCAGGGCCAAACCGGGCCATTTCCTCATCCAATCTCTCTGAGGTGCATGGACAGAACCAAGTCTCAGCTCTTTGCAGGACACTTCTGGGTTTTTTTTTTTAAGCCTAAAGGACAGTAGTCTGTCTCCATTCTTATTCTTTCGGATTTTTCATCGTCGGATAAAAGGATACGTACATTGGGGCAATCCTCTCGAGATACAATATTCCAGTTGCACCAATGTGACGACGACAACACGCCTCAGAGGGAGGGAGCCAACAGATGGGGAGCAGGGAATTCTGAAAACCAAAGCAAAGGTTCAGAACATGGAAGAAGTCCTTGGTGTTCTGCTGAGATACTTGGACTCCTTCCTCTGCTGTCACATGCCAGGCAGTCACTCAGAAATATCTTGGCATCGGCCAACTTATGGAATTCTCCCTTCTCTCCGTTCTCCTGAGCCGGACTCTGGATGTTGACTGCGGCATTCTCTTGGTCAATGTTTCTTTTTTTTGTTTTTTGTTTTTTCCCCCCCAAAACATTACAAAGCTTATATGAATATAACATACAAAGATGCAGCCTCCTTTGTAGGAACAGGAAAGAAAGGGGTGGTTAAGTAAGGCACATGGAGCTGCAGCAAGCACCAGCTGTGGGGAGGGCCAAGGGGGAGAGGAGGTTGGTACTGGGGCTAAGACCCTAGAGCCATTGCTGGGGAAGTAGGGATCCCCTCTGAGTGCCACGTTCTGAGGCTGAACTAATTGGTCAAGCTGAAGCAGAGGTGGGTGGCCATATCAACCATCTTTGATGCTGTTTACCCTTTCCCAACCCAGCTCTGTTGTAAAACCCCAGATGCCTGGATTCCAAAGGCCCCATCCAGAGCAGAGGCCCTGGAAGGGGGCGAGAGGAAGTGAGTAGGGCAAGTTTGAAAGCCGATATGTCTGTGTGAGACAGTGGTGAGAGGTAGCAGGGAAGGGCTCTTATACATACCCTTCCGTGGGGGCCACATGTGAAGGAGGCCGGGGGGCTGGGTAGGGATGGGGCACCATGGCCCCAGCCTCTTAGGAATCCCTGTCTGTCCTCTGCAGTGAACATGGAGGAAAGGCTGCCTCTGAGAAGGGGCCAGGCCAGGTGACCATCTTGAGTTCTGGCTGAGGTGATGGTCCTCCCCCTGAGATGCCTTCTAACTGGTGATGGACCCAGGCCTGACTCCCGCCGCTGTGGGTTCCCGGGCACAGAAAGCCCCCCTGCTGCATGCGCAGCCTCCTGCTGGCCTGTTAATATGCAAATTGGTCGTTATGTGATGCTGTTAGGACCAATTTGCATATTACCTCTTTATTATATAGGTGACACAGAAGAGTGCATATAGTTGGCCTTCTGAATCTGTGGATTGAAAATAATACTGTTTCTATCTGTGGTTGATTGAATCTCCAGATGGGAAACGTTATAGAAAAAGTTAGCTGACCCCTGGTAGAGACCAGTAGCTCTCAGTTTAATGGAATCATCTGGGCAGCTGTAACAAAATTACTGATGTTAGAATCTCTTCCCTACTCCATTTAGGTCTGGGATTTGGTCTGGTATCTGAGGTTTAAAAACTTTCCAGGTGATTCTAATGTGCAGCCATGGTTGAGAATCACTGGTGTAGAGAAGGAAGAGCACATACACACTGGTGATTTTGGATCTTTATGTATTTTACTAGATCAGGGTGTCAGAATTCTAGACAGTGGAGGCAGAAGAAAGTCCTGCTTCATTAAAGAGCATACTTTAAAGGCTTCTGGATGGTAGGAACAGGGCAGAAGCTGTGCTTATAGTTCTTCATGTGACAGTAGGCAGAGTGAAGAGAGAACTCAGTCAGCACATGATAGGCTGAGGGAAGGCCTCACTTCTGATAAAGAGTGAATTTATTATTTGAGGATGAATAATGCAAAAAAAAAAAACTAACAGGAAACTATAGAAAATATATATAATAAGGGAAAGAGAATATCATCCTAAAGATTCATAGGGAGAACAGTTCGCTGAAAATTATTTTCTATAGAAACCCAAAAAAACTATCTGGCACTCTCAGTAGGATACAAGAAATGGCTCAGAAAAGTGGATTGTAAACTATGGTTTCCAAGCCAGATTCAGCTGTGTAAACATGTCTTGAATGGTGTATATATTGTTTTTAGAAAATTTGAGTTGCTGGCATTTAAAAATAGATTTCACATAAAAATTTAGATTTGTAGCTTCTCTTAAAAAACTAAGTCTTTCAGCATTAAGGCTCTCTTTTCTTGAACAGTTCATTTCTAAAGCCATTAGGTGAGGCCAGGCAAGGCAGGCATTCATACCAGATGGGGGAGCTACAGTGGCACAGAGTAGGGTGTTGGAGCCTGACCAGAGTGGGGCAGTGATGGCAGGGGAAGAAGACCACTATGGGATGGGGTGTTAGAGGCCAAGCAGGGTGAGAAGGGTGCCCTGTTAAGGGGCAGCAGCTTGGGATAAGAGTACAAATGCTTTGGGGAGGATGTCTGCATAGGAGGGGTAGTTCTAAAAGGAACCAGGGCGAGGTAGAGCAATGGCTGGTTCCAGGGCTGGGGCAGGGAAATAACAAGATGAACCTAGAACTTTTGCTTTGTGTCAGAAAATAAAGTGCCCAAAGAATTGTGGGGCATATTCAAAAGACACAATAATCATAGTAATGGATTATAACAAATTGTGTAAAATAGGAAAGCATGAGGGAATAATTAAGTGAATAAGTTAAAAGTTTGATGAAGAACAGGATATTTACATAGTTCCAAATTATGTTCCTACAAAATACTCAGTGACTATAAAAGAGTATTTTTATGATAGTTGCCAGACAACACTTCAGTCAACTGATCAAGTTAACATCACTAATAATGAGATTAAAATCATGTATCAACTGATAGGATGCAGTAAGAAGAACACAGCATCACTTCTGTGATATTCTTACCAAAGGTGTATGACCTGAATCTAATCATAAGGAAACATCTGAGAAATCCAAATTGAAGGACATTTTGATACAAAATAACTAGCCTATACTCTTCCAAAGTGTCAAGATTATATAAACCAAGGAAAGACTGGGATTTTTCTAGATTGCAGGAGATTAAATGCAACATGTAATTCTGAATTGGATGGCATTAGGACAAATGGTGAAACTTGAGTGGGGTCTGAGGTTTAAGTGGTAGTAATGTATCTCTGCTAATTTCCTGATTGATGATTGTGTTGTGGTTATCTAGGAAAACACCCTAATATTGTAGAAACTATATACTAAAATGTTTAGGTATAACAGGGCATCATGCTAGCAATGTTCTCTTAGATGGTTCCAGTTTTTAAAAAGTTCTTTGTGTTATACTTACAACTTTTCAATAAGTTAGAGATTCCTTCAAAATTAAACAAATTAAAAATATGTAAATATAGGAAAGGCTTTTCACATACAGAAAAGTGACCTGGGTATTTTGCGACAGCATGCATTGTTGTTTTCGTTTCTATTACTTTAATTACATTGTTACTGATGGATAAAGAAATAGGCTGTTTGTAAGACCCCAGATCAGAAAAAAAATCTTCTTAAATGAGATTTTTATTCTGTCTAATAAAGAGGGAATATGCAAATTGACCTTCACACTGTCACAAAGATGGCGACGCCCATAGCCACAAGATGGCGGCGCCCAGTCCTTTTAGCCCGGCCGGGGGGATGGCAGGCACATGATGCGGCCAGACCCACCCGCCGTTCCTTGTGCCTACCACTGGAGTCCCACAGTCCTTTCAGCCCAGCAGGAGGGGGTCGGGCGCACGGTGTGGCTGGACCCACCCTCAGCCCCCCAGCCCTCTAGCCCCCCAACCGCCCAGGGCCAGCCTGAGGCGCAGGCAAGCCTCGGATGTTGGCTGCCCAGCTGCCCAGGGCCACCTGAGGCTCAGGTAACCAGGGCCGCCCGAGGCTTGCGCTGCCGGCAGTGGCAGCAGCAGAGGTGTGATGGGGGTGTTGCCTTCCCCTGATCGCTGGGTCGCCTCCTGCCCCTGAGGGCTCCCAGACTGTGAGAGGTGGCAGGCCAGACCTAGGGACCCCCCTTCAGTGCATGAATTTTCATGCACCAGGCCTCTAATTAGTAATAATTAGCAATGGCTATATATGTATTATAACAGTTTGTGTTAAGCCAATGTGAAAGTTCATAGTTTTAAAGTTGTGACTATTTTGTACATGCTATGTTAAAATCTGAATATTTTGAATTACAAAATAGACATAATTTATTAAGAATGGAAACAGTAACTTTCCTATAAATTATTTCAAACGTTGAAGGTTATTACTTTGTGTAGCTAATTGACTTGTTTAATATGATTTAAATTAGAAGTAAAATTTTTAGGCCCTTTTTAGACTGAATAAAGTTTGCCTGCTTCTAGAATATGTACATCCTCCACTTTTCATATTAAAAAGACCATTAACCTTTAGATAAATTTATATATACTGAGTGGCCAGATTATTATGACCACCTGACGTCTGTAGGCAAGTTAGCTATAATTTCATGCTGAAGTTGCTAGAGGGCCAGACCATTATAAATAGGGAAGCAGGTTGTTTTCCACGACAGTAGAAGTGATTTTTTTTCTGAAGATATGGGTAAACAACGCGATTTAACAGCCTGTTCGAACACCTTTGCTGTCTGCAGTTATCAAGATAAAACGTCTCCAATTTGCACAGGAATACAAGGATTGGACAGTCGAGCATTGGAAAAAAGTCATGTGGTTTGATGAATCATGTTTCTAGTTGCATCATGCAGATGGCAGAGTGAGAATTTGGTGGAAACAGCATGAAAGCATGCACCCCACATGCATGAGTACAACCCTTCAAGCTGGTGGGGGCAGTGTTATGGTTTGGGGCATGTTTTCCTGGCATGATTTGGGCCCTT
>NW_005371136.1:472255-493629 GCF_000412655.1 Myotis brandtii
CTGTCGTGGTAAACAACCTGCTTCCCTATTTATAATGGTCTGGCCCTCTAGCAACTTCAGCGTGAAATTATAGCTAATTTGCCTACAACCGTCAGGTGGTCATAATAATCTGGCCACTCAGTGTATATAACAGACACTATGATATATATGCATAATAGAATGAAAATTAAGATATATTAAAATAATTTTACAACAGTAGACTGGGTCTCAAATTGCAAAAGAAGTAGAGTAATAAGAAAAGGGAGCCTCAAAAAAGGTAAAACTTTAGTCTTAACTTTGACGAGTAGAAAAAAATGGAAAGAGTATAAAAATCTGTGCAGTAGTAGAATTTAAAGTAATATACCTTCAAGTCAGTGGAGCGTATAAAAGCAAACATAGCATAGTCTATATGAGTAGTAGACCAAAAAAGGGGAAATATTTAAACCAGAAAATAATTAACACCATAGAAAAATACAGTATAACCTATATCCAGGATGACCCCAGTTTTGTGTTTATCCATGTGTATGACATAGCTATATGGAAAAAAGACTGATAGGAAAATAGGATTGAGTGATTTCCTTTAGGAAGTGAAGTTATGGGTAATTTTTGTTTTCTCCTTTATACTTTTTTTATACTTAAAAAATTAATATGTATGTGCTTATATATGATATCTATACAACTTCCAGCCAACAAATATTCTTTAAAAATTAAAGTGTAATATATTCTATTCTGTATTTTATATAATACAAGAGGCCTGGGGCATGGATTTGTGCACCGGTAGGGTCCCTCGGCCTGGCCTGTGGGGATTGGGCCGAAACCAACTCTCCGACATTCCCCAAGGGGTCCCAGATTGCAAGAGGGTGGTTCTTGGGTGACATACCCTGAAATTGGGCTCCCTCCTCTCTGGTTTTGGGGTGTGTCACCCGAGAATCGCAGCTGCCAAGTCACCACAGCTTGGCAGCTCCTGTATTGAGTGTCTACCCCCTGGTGGTTAGTGCATGTCATAGCTACCGGTTGGAGCACCTGCCCCCTGGTGGTCATTGCACATCATAGCTACCGTTGGATGGTCACTTAGGCTTTTATATGTATAGATAAATATTCTAAAATTGAAAATCTATTTATTTCTAGGATAATTGGTGGGCAGTATTGCTTATGGGAATTGCCCTGATCATGTTAATGGCTGGATTTATTAAGATATGCAGTGTTCATACTCCAAGTAGTAATCCAAAGTTGCCTCCTCCTAAACCTCTTCCAGGTAAGACAATTTGAGCAAGGTATGTATTTTTATAACACAGAACAATTCAGCAGGAAGAATTGAATTATGAATGAGTCTTTAGTAACTGATTTTATAGCACTTTCTCCTTGAGAATGGGATTACTAGATGCATTATTTACTTGATTTTTAAGTGTTGTTTTATTTTATTTTATTTTATTTTATTTTAATCAGTCCAATCTAGCTAATGGCGGACAGTTTAATGTTCATCTACCCAGAGTGTCTAAAAACATTTAGACCTTAGAAAGTTTTGTTTTTGCTTGGTACTTATTCACTTATTTTCTTAATTTTTGTTTTCTTTTCATATTCTAAAATTTTTTATTTTTGTTTTAGATTATTGGTCCTTGTGTTTTAATAGCTAAGCTTCTGTTATTGTTTTTAATGTTCATGTTTATCAGCGATTTTCTGGCACATATGCTTATTTTCCCTAGGGATGATGCTTATGGGGAAATACAGTCCGTGGAAGAGTCTTAGGGTGGAGGCTTTTAGTCACTTAATGACCATTCTTCATCTCTGAAAATAATTCCTAAGGTTTGGTCTTCACCCTTCCCCTCAGGAAGGATTTAGATGAGTTCCAGGGATTTACAGAAGAAAAGGGTAGGGAGCAACTGCTCCAGGTTATTTAGTTCGTATATATTGCTCCCTTACCTTCCCCAAGGTATTGGTGACTTTTATGCTGCCCTCCGGACTCCTGGACCAGCACTCTGTTCACTGTTGGTTTTGGGTAGACATTGTCCCAAGGCAATGCCAGAGGAGAACCAGAGCTAAAGCACAGCAGTTGTCTCTTCTCCCTCCCACAGACTCCTCTTGACTCCTCTTGCCTCAGGCCAACTCACTACCCTACAGAAAGCAGATTAAAACAGGGGGTTTCATACAATGTTCTCCATGTTCCCTTAGTTGTTTTCCTGCATTTACCTACCTTAGGGCAAGAGAGCTCAGTATTCATGCTGGGATAGTATCTTGGTGGGAATCGGGGGAAATTTGATTTTTATAGCATTGCTTTTCATAAATTTACAATGTTTAGCCCTCTGGAATTTTTGTCAGTTTCTTAGGCACTTCTAAGGACCTCATAACACTTTTTAGATGAGTTACCAATTATAATTTAGTTCCAATTATAATCATTTATTGGAAAAATTCTTGTACTTAATTTCACTTTAAGCAAATTCTATCTTTAAAACTTAAAAACCCCCACAAAACCCTTTCCACCATTTACTGAACCCTCACAAAAAGTGTTAAGCATTTTTATATTCACTATCATATCATCCTCACATATAGACTATATGAGTTCGATATTTTCTCTGTTTTTACAGACAAGGCATTAGAGTTGCAGAGAGGTTAAGTCATTTGCTCAAAGACACTCAGTAATTTCTTTGTCATGAATCATGTCCTCAGAAATCACATTAGTCTATTATAAAGTTGTGGTTGTTGAGCATGGCTAGTCTCAATTGAGATGTGTTGTAAATATAGAAGACATATCAGACTTTGAAGGCTTAGTATACAAAAAATGAAATATTTCATTATTTTATCGATCAGGTCTTTCTTTTTTAAATATATTTTATTGATTTTTTACAGAGAGGAAGGGAGAGGGATAGAGAGTTAGAAACATCGATCAGCTGCCTCCTGCGCACTCCCCACTGGGGATGTGCCCGCAACCAAGGTACATGCCCTTGACCGGAACCGAACCTGGGACCTTTTAGTCCGCAGGCTGACGCTCTATCCACTGAGCCAAACTAGCCAGGGCTCGATCATGTCTTGAAATGTTAATATTTTGGCTATATTGGATTCAGTAGAATAAAAAATACTCAATGTATTTATTTTTTACTTTTTATTATAGCTACTGAAATTTAAAAATTACATATATGGCTTATATTATATTTCTATTGGATAGTACCAGTCTAGAGCCTTTCTTATTGATATGGCAGCTTTCTTTTTAAAGAGTATAAAGCTCACAGTAAATCTATCTTTTGTTTGTGACTTGCAGGCACTTTAAAGAGGAGGAGACCTCCACAGCCCATTCAACAACCCCCGCGTCAGAGGCCCCGGGAGAGTTATCAAATGGGACACATGAGACGTTAACTGCAGCTTTTGCCTTGGTTCTTCCTAGTGCCTACAATGGGAAACTTCACTCCAAAGAGACACCTATTAAGTCATCCCCAAACTAAACCCTCACAAATAACAGTCGAAGAAAAAAATGGCAAGAGATCATGTCCTCAGACCAGGTGGAATTACTTAAATTTTAAAGCCTGAAAATTCCAATTTGGGGGTGGGGGGTGGAAAAGGAACCCAGTTTTCTTATGGACAGATATTTTTAACCTAATGGCACAAAATCTTAGAATATTATTGTGTGCCCTGTGTTCCCTGTTCTTCGTTGCTGCATTTTCTTCACATGCAGGCAAACTTGGCTCTCTATAAACTTTTATCACAAATTGAAATATATATATATATATATATTTTTCAACTGCCAGTCAAGGCTAGGAGGCTCGACCACCTCAACATTGGAGACATCACTTGCCAATGTACATACCTTGTTATATCAGACATGTATTTCTTACGTACACTGTACTTCTGTGTGCAATTGTAAACAGAAATTGCAATATGGATGTTTCTTTGTATTATAAAATTTTTCTGCTCTTAATGAAAAATTACTGTTTAATTGACATACTCAGGATAACAGAGAATGGTGGTATTCAGTGGTCCAGGATTCTGTAATGCTTTACACAGGTAGTTTTGAAATGAGAATCAATTTACCCTTTTCTTATGATGGAGTTGGTTCTGATATTCATTTTGTCTTTATCAAATGGCTGCTAAGAGCACATGAGTGACTATGCTGAAGAACACAGTTGTGTTGTGCAAACTGGACATATGCAGCATACTACTTCAGAGTTAGTTCTTTATGTAAGTGTCTGATTTCTGCTTATTTTAAACTTTCTAATTCAATTCCATTTTTGAATTAATAGGTGACATTTTATTCATGATTCAGTAGAAATTATGCCAATGAAATGATTCTTTTTGTAACCTCTTATTTGTGTTTCCATATATCTAAAGTATGCTAATTATGCTTTTGATTTTTGTCTGATATGGAAAAGAAAAGCTGTGTCTTTTATCAAAATATTTGAACAGTTTTTTCTGTATATCATCACTGACCATTGGTAACCACTAAAGAAGAGTGATTTGCTCAACTAGTAAATTGTAGATAGGCCTTCTGACATTTTTTTTCCCCCGTAAAATACTTTAACAGCAATGGAGGTGAAACAGCACAATGTCCCATTCAAAAATTATTTTTTAAACAGATGTAAATAATTGGCTTTTTAAAGAAAGAAAGCAAAAGCATTTAATGTATTAACAGGCTTATTGCTATGCAGAAATGGAAGGGGGCATTACAAGAATATTTTAAGCTTGTGACATATTTATTGCTTCTGTTTTCCAACTACATCACTTAAATTAGACATAAATAGCTATGATTTTCCTGGCTTCATGTAGGAGGCAAATTTAGGGAAAGTTGAAAAAATTTGTGTTTTGGCTTCTTTTTTTCCTTTTTTTCTTAAGAGTATAAGGTTTACACAATCATTCTCATAATGTGACGCAAGCCAGCAAGGCCAAAAATGCTAGAGAAAATAATGGGATCTCTTCCTTGTAAACTTGTACAGTACGTGGTGACTTTTTTCAAAATACAACCTTTTGTACATGATTTAGAGACAAATTTTGTACATGAAACCCCAGATAGACTATAAATAATTCTAAACAAACAAGTAGGTAGATATGTATGTAATTGCTTTTAAATCATTTAAATGCCTTTGTTTTTGGACTGTGCAAAGGTTGGAAGTGGGTTTGCATTTCTAAAATGGTGACTTTTATTCTGCAAAGGTTCTTAGTAACTTCTTGAGTGTGGTAGACTTTGGAACATGTACATTTTTTGCTTGTAATGTTATCCTGTGGTGAGGTTTTGGCAGGTATACACTGCCCTGTTTTATTTTGAGTCTAAGTTAAATGTTTTCTGAAAAGAGATACATGCACTGAACTCTCCACGGCAGATCAAGATGTGGTAAAACAAAAGGATCAAGACAAATAAGATCTAATACTACTGTCAGTTTAATGTCCACTGTGTTTTATACAGTATCTTTTTGTTCACTTTGGAAATTTTTACTAAAAATTGCAAAAAATAAAGTATTGTGAAAAGATGTAAGGTTTTTTGAAACTTGAAATGCATTAATAAATAGACTTGATGAAATCAACTTGAAGGTTCCATTCTCTTGAACTCTGAGAACTACCAAAAGAAGCTTCCCACTAGGCACCTTCCTCCTAAATGAAAGAGATTGTTAAGTAGAAAGAGGGTTGTCTCTTTCCACACAAGTATAGATATCTTTATTTCTAGTTAGGAGTCCATGTAAAAAATTTTAATTAGGTATCTTTGTATTTATACATTGAACATTTTTAAAACACTGAAATAATCTCAATTGCTTTACATTATTGCTAGTCACTATTCATTTGTGTTTAAAAGTGTTGTTGATGGAAGAGCTGGCATTTTGGAAACTGGTCTTATTGACATTAAGTCTTCACTTAACTTGGTCCATAGGTTCTGCAACTTAAAGCAAAATAATGTATAATGAAACCAGTTTTATCAGAGGTTAATTGACATAAACTAGAGTTAAGTTCCTACAACATCTCATCAAAGTTATAGTGAAATGTTTAAGAAACGATGTTATTTGAGAACCTACTATGCCAATGTATATTTTGCAAAGTTTGCTAAGTACCTAATTTTTTAAAAAGCATAGTTTAGTAGATATATTTAAAATTTTTGAATCTCATTTTTCTGCTTTCTCAAATTCATAGCAAATAAGGAGAGACTTGACATTTCAGTCTTATCTAGAAAAAGAATTATAAGTCCACAATGGTGCCCTGCCCCCAATTCTTTTTCTTTTTTTTTAAAATTGAGGCCAGTTATAAGTAAGTAGTATTTGTTAAATGAATAAACATGCCCTACTTTTTAGTTACTTTAATTTAGAAACATTAAAATGTATATTATGTTTAGTTTTGTTTGTTCATGAAACTGTCAATATTGATTAATTCAGATGATTGCAAATTTGTTTTTACTTAAAATTGAATGCTTAGATTTTATTTAGAATTTTTTCCAGTTTTCTAAATTCAGGCAACAACTTACAAACAAAATCAGTAGTAAAGTCAGTTATTACAGTTTCTGGACTTAGTGATCCTTGTAATATCAGGCAATATCATATAGTTTGGTAAAGGACTTCTTTAAGGGAAAGACAAACTTTATCTGATCAGTTTTGTTTTCTGGGGTGTCTTCAGCACTTTGTGGTTGGGAACTTTATTTTTGTCATACTCACAGATTAGTGAAAACTGAAGATTTCTCCAAGTTGAGCAAACTACTCCTCTTAAATTCTTATATCTGTTTCTATGGTCTGTACATTTTAAGACCTAATGATTATTTCTCTAAGGATGGGATTAGTGTCCTTGGCAGCTGTGCAATTGTGGGTGCTTGTGCTTGAGAAGGCTTTTAATTTCTTGTTATTTCTTCTTTAAAAAAACTGTATTTATTGGGGTGACTTTGGTTTGCAAAATCATACAGGTTTTACGTGTGTACTCAATAAAACATCACCTGCACACTGCATTGTGTGCCCACTATCCCAGGCAAAGTCTCTTTCAGTCCCCATTCCCCACCCCCCCTTGTCTCCCTCATCAACCCCCCCTCCTTCCTTTCCCTCTGGCTATCTCACCACACTGTTGTCTGTGTGCCTGTGTTATATATTTATGGGTTTTTTTGGTTAATCCCTTTAATTGAAAGTCTAAGAGAGTCACTGTACCAAGAGCATTATAAAACTGGACAGCCATTTTCAGTGGTTTAAGAGGGAATGTTCATGATCCAGATTTACAGGATCAGGTCTCCCAAAACTAGAAAGCAAGTTGGGTATAGTTTTAAACAGCTACCAGAGACAGTTCATCTGTAGAGAAGTCATTAAAATTGTAAGAAATTATGGTTTCCATAAAACCATGTTTGATTTCTAAGTAACTAAACAGATGATCACAGGGCTCAGCTCAGTTTCAGCATTTCTGGTTTTATGTTCTTGATTAAAAACAACTTCCATTTGAATCTCTTTTTCCATTTATTACCAGTTTAGTTTTGCATTATTGTTTCTGTATCCAACACTTTGTATTATTAGCATACAAGTGTGTTCTGTACTGTTATATTGTGTGTCTTAGATATATACATGTATGCACTACTTTCAGTAGAAATTCATATGTTTTATAGCTGATAAGCTCTTCAGAGTGTTTTCTCCTATAAAAAAGCAACAAGATGATAGGTAAAAATGGAGGGTTCAGCAAAATGTTTATTAACCTCTGCTCTTTCTTAAAATTTCCACTATAATCATAGCAATTGGAGAAAGAAAAAAGCATAATCCAACAAGGACAAGGAGTATTGGAGAAAAGAACAAAATGGAACTGGAAAGCAGAAGAGTAGTATTTGACTTGGCAGACAGACCCAGGGATGCCAAATTCTTTTTATCTCCAGCAGTGGCAACATGAGAACAGCCATTGCACTAAGATTTTGGAATATAGCCTTCAATATACTTTTCTATGCATGTGGCTAAAGGCATAATATGCATACTTTTGTGATCCACCTTTCTTGTTTAACAATACATTGGTATCTACATTTTAATGACTAAATACTTCATTCTGTGAATGCATTGTACATTTAAAAATTAACCAATTCCTTGTTGTTTGGACATTTGGGCTTTTAGATTGTTCATTATTTTTAAACAATCCTAGAGGGGAAATCCTAAGCCTAATAATTTCTAAAAATGTAATTGTTGGGTTAAAGGTTTTTTAACTGTCATTGATAAAAATTATGACATTGTCTTCCAGCTGGATGTACCAAGTTATGCTCCTTCCATTACTATGTAAGAATACTTCCACCATTAGCATATTGTCATATAGGTAACGTTTTTCTTTTAAATGTGAGGGTTCCATGCTTAAAAATTCACAGGTACACAACCACATGAATTTATTAGAAACAAAAGTAGAAGACTCCTCCTTAATTGACTTTATTAGCTTTGGACATCTTTGGATAAAGTCTAATTCCAGATCTAGGGAAAGGAATACCCAAGAAGAGCCTAGAAAACACTATCACCAGAAAGCAAGGAAGCCATTAGATTAAAATAAAAAAGATTCAGGAGCCACCTTGATGTTCCCACTAGCCAAAGCTGAGGTAATTTTAGCATCAATAAGGATAATATCTGCAAGAGATTGAAGCTCCTATTTTACTCCATGAGTTACTAATGATAGTTCACAAAATCATAGTTACCTTTGGATTATGCTCTTGAATATCCTAGCTGATAAGTTGAAGAGTGATAGATTATCACCATTTTATCCTCCAACAATGAATGGATTCAGACAATGGTCACCAGTGACTTCTAATAACTTCAAAGAGATAGCAGTCTTAACATTTTGTGCCTCCTAATGGAAATACACCACTTAGGAAGCAGTCCTGCCAAAAGTCAAATCTGATTCTGATCAAGCCTCTGAATCTAATCACCTCTTTACTAGAAATATAGGATAGAAATATAGGAAACAAAGGAACATGTTAAATGATGCAATTCACAAGGGATTTAATAGGAAAAGTCCAGACTGGAAAACTGCAGGACGAGTGACCCTGTTTCTTCAACAATGGGATTACAAAGAAAAAAAGATACATTAAAAGAGACTTGAGAGATATATCTACCAATATAATTTATAGACTTACTTGGATCCTGATTTGAACAAACAATAAAAAATAAAACCATTGGGGAAATAGGAAAACTAACAATGTTTGATGATTTTAAGGATTTTTACAGTTATTTTTAGGTGTGGTGATGGTTACATTTTTAAAAGCCCTTTTTAGAGATGCAAATGCTTTAAATGATACGGTATTTAGGGTTTACTTAGAAATAATGAAGGAATTGGAGTTGGGGAGTGTGTTGGAATATAGTTGAAACAAGATTGACATGAATTGATAATTGTTAAAGTTGGGTGATGGGTACTTGGGGATTCATTATACTATTTTCTCTCCCAATGTTTATATTAGAAAGGTTTTTTAAAAATGTGAGTAAGATTCATTTAGAAATTCATTCTAGAAATTCATTCATTACTGTTTTTATTCTAGCAATAATTCATGATAATGGCCTATATTCATAATGATTTTTATAATGATTTTTTAGTGGAATTAAACTTGAACTAGCCAAGTTAACATAATTAATTATATTCTGTTCCAGTTATAAGGAATGATTAATTGATTTTAACTGCTAGGGTGAATGCTTGAAACTATCAGTCACTCAGCAGTTTTCGCAGGCAGGCCATTAGCTCCCTCCTTGCTCACTGGTTATTGGGGGGATTGCTAGCTATTTAAAGAAAATGTTTATTTTCTGTTAAAACATGTGAGGGAGTGTGATCAGATTATCCATATGTAACCTGTGTGTCCCTTATTAGAATAAATGTTAAGTAGCTCAGTACAGTAAACTAGATTATGCTCTTGCTGAAATGATCATGATCCCTGGAGGTGGAAATCTCTCTTTAAAAAGACACCTTGTGTGATCTCAGCATAGAGGAATTAGAATAATTTCCTATAGTGTAGGTTGTCTTATATAAAAAGTGCTTTCATTGCATAAGTTGTAGAAAACATTTTGGAAAAGTGAAGGCTATTTGGTAATATGAAAAAATTAAGCCATCATTTTTCATTCTAAGTATATATATATTATTAGCCTTTATATTTCTAAACACAAGTCAGTTTTTATAAATTAAGGTGTCAATATGTTGTGATTAATTTATCATTATTTAGTTTTGTGATTAAGTGAATTATCCTATTAACCATTTTCCCCTTCTCCCTTGAAATCCTATAGGCTGTATGGAATTCTTTGGCTCCTATGGCATACATGTGCTGATTTGCATGGACTGGTTACCTCAATTATTCATTGGACAGATATTTCTTTTTTAAAAAATATATTTTATTGATTTTTTACAGAGAGAAAGGGAGAGGGATAGAGAGTTAGAAACATCGATGAGAGAGAAACATCGATCAGCTGCCTCCTGCACACCCTCCACTGGGGATGTGCCCACAACCAAGGTACATGCCCTTGACCGGAATCGAACCTGGGACCCTTCAGTCCGCAGGTTGACACTCTATCCACTGAGCCAAACCGGTTAGGGCTGGACAGATATTTCTTAAGCACTTGGCTGTGCCAGCACCTCTGCTAGATGATAGGAATACAATAGTGAACTGAACAATGTCCCTGCCCTGTGAAGCTTATGGTCATCAATCAAAGAATTGTGAACACGTGCAATTGTAACCAAGATAAATGCTATGATGGGAGCTTTTGGGGATCCATGCACATCATGCTGGGATGGGACTGAAGGAGGAGGTGGGACCTAGTTGGGCAGGGCAAGGAATGTTTCCCCATGGAAGTAATGCTTGAGCCCAAATCTAAAGGATTAAAAGAGATTAAATAGCCCAGCCAGTGTGGCCTAGTGGTTGAGCATCGGCCCATGAACCTGGAGGTCACGGTTCGATTCCCAGTCAGGGCACATACCTGGGTTATGGGCTTGATCCTTAGTAGAAGGCATGCAAGAGGCATCGGATTGAAGTTTCTCCCTCATTGATGTTTATTTCTCTATCCCTCTCCCTTTCTCTCTGTAAAATCAATAAAAAAATTTATTTTTAAAAAAGAGGTTACATAGGGTTTTAAATCCTGATCTTATTATATATAAGCCTAGCCTTTGTGTATTTCTAAAAAGATTTTTTCATTTTTGCCTAGTACTAGTTTACTGAAGAGCTGGCTTCTACTGTGGCAGATATTACAACCATATACTGAGAATGAGGACATTAAACCTCCTACCATACTGAGTGAAGGGTGCCTCTGATCTGCTCTCTGGCATTCTGCACATCTTTGTCATAGCACATTCCACATTGCAATGTAATCCTGCCTCGTGTAAACCACGCTCTTGAAAGAATCATCTGTTCTCAGTGGCCACTTCAATTTTCATTCACATCAACTTAACTGCATCTTGCACTGACAGCCCCCAGGGAATGTAATCCATGCCCTTGGGAGCTCATAGTTTGGTGGAAAGAAAGAGCCCAACAATTATAATGCAGAAGGATTTGTGCTGTGAAAGATACAAACACAGGGTATCTAGGAGCTCAGAGGACATGCATATGTGAGCCAAGACTTCCCCAAGGAGCTAGGCTCGAGCTGAGGCTTAGAGTTTCTGTAAAAGTTTGCTCTAATGAACTTGCTTTAACAAAAATCTTGCTCCAGTCCAAACTTCCTGTCCCAAGTTTTTAGAAACAGTGGCATTTCAGGGCAGTTCCCTGACCACGCTTCATGCCAGTGGGAATGCTTTTCCCTCTGCCTGGATGCCCCTCCCTCTTGGTTCTACAGGACTGCGCTTTATTACTGTTTCCTTGGACTTGGTTATAGTAAGTGTTCAATAAACATTGGTGTTTTAATAAAGGCGGTGTGTTTTGTAAATAGGCAATGAAGCTAATTTCACAAGATAAGCTCAAAAGTTAGTCTCATCATAACGTTATCAGCACCCATACTTCTGACATCTCTGGTTCTAAATCCTCTTGGCAGAGCAACCTCCGCCCCTCACTCCCCGGGAGAAATTTTCTTTCAAAATCTAATATGCACTTTTATTTATAGAACATAAAATGTGCGCACCATGTTTTGCGCAAATGGGAAAAGCACAGCTTAGCTTTGGAATGTGTAAGTAACAAATTATAACTCTTGGCAGAGGAAGTGGATTCAGAAAGCTCAACTTGGAAGTTAAATTTGGAGGTCCTCGTTCTTTGTGTGTGTGGACAAGCGTTTTCTTTAGCTAATTATCTATGGTATTCAACCATTTCATGATGGAAAGTGGAAGTTAACCATTTTGTAGATGGTATTTTCATGCAGGAAACCTCCTGATCAGTATTTTTGTACAAAGTTTTTCCACAAAATTCTAGTTCCTTAGGTTTATAAACAAATATTCAGGGGAAAAAAAGTTGGGAGTAGGTATGGATTCCAGAGTCAAATAGAAATGCTGAGTTAAAATCAAACAGGTTTTTGCTTTTTTCATTTATTGACATGTTTGTTTTTCAAATGAGGTACTTAGTTTAGTAACACTGACCGTGATCTGTAAAATGGCCTTACATGCTCCCAAACTAGTGAACATGTGTTATTTCCTCCGCTAGAGAGCCTGGGGTCTGCAGAAACATTTTGGGAATTGCTGCTTAGAGGGCTGGTGCTTCTGCAGGGTCGCCGGCCAGGAACAGGTTCTCCGTGCCTATGGGACTCTCACTGGGCTTGGAGCATTGACGGAGCAGAGCGTGGGTGGCAGAGCTTCCGAGGACAGGCCAGGAACCGGCTTCACTCTCCCAGGCAGCATTGATTCTGTGCTGCTCCACACAGCCGCCTGGGGCAGGGGGCTCCCTTTGTTGGTCTTGTACTCCAGACTGAAGAATGTTGAGTCCATACCTCTCATATGGAAATGTTTATAAAGTATACAAATGTATTATTGCGCTACTAGTATATGTTTTAAAATATGCAAACATTTTAAGGGATGGTGTAAAAATGAATGGAAGTTATATTTCTCCCCCATACTCCAGTGGATCACTTTGCATACACCTGGGTGTGTGCACAACGCATTTTGTAACTCTGGCTTTAAGAGAGATTTACTTAACCAAAGCAGTGATCACCTCCCCCGCATTCCTGGGTTAGGTGTGCTTTCCAGTGGGACACGGTAGCTGTTGGAGAATGCCCACCACCTCCACTTACTCACTTCCAAAGGAAGGCTAAGGTTTAGAAAGTGGAAGAGCAAGTAGTAATGAATATGTATGGTCCGATTTCTTGTGTGCGAAATTGTAAGTTTGTGAAAATATAGAAAATGTCTAGATTGACAACTTATTTCTGAGCATTGGAATTAAGGATCTTGGGAAAGGAAGAGTATTTTTATTTTTTTGCTTTTTATCTTTCCATACTGCTTGAATTTTTTATGAACTCAGGTTCTTTTTATAATAAATAACTTTTAAAGTCACTAAGTACATCGTGATGTCAAGTGCATTGTAAATGTTGATTGTTGACGCTGGACTAATGGGAAGATTGGGCTTCATTATACTATTTCTACTTTTATGTATATTTGAATATTTCTATAATAAAATATTAAAAATAAATAAAGATAAGTGCATTGCCATGAAAGAGTCTATGGAAACACACCATGTAGTTAAGTGGTTATCTTGGGGGTTGGAGGAGAGTTGGGGAGAACTTTGGGATCCTTTCCTCTGATAGGTTCTGTGAGCATCTGTTGCTTTTATAAAGGGAAGAGGAAACAAGTAAACACACACTGCAGAGCCCCATGGCAAAGAGTTTCAACTGTAGACGGGAGTATGAAACACTTGTTTGACTTCCCAGATTCTTGTTAGTTTCTTTCTTTCTTTTTTTTTAAATCCTCACCTGAGGATATTTTTCCATTGATTTTTTTTTATTTTTATTTCTGTTTTAGAGATAGTGGAAGAGACAGGGAAAGACAGAAGCATCTATGTAAGAGAAACACATCGATTGGCTGCCTCCTGCACGAGCCCTGACCAGGGCCCAGGCCGGGGAGGAGCCTGCAACTGAGGTACGTGTCCTTGACCGGAATCAAACCTGGGACCATTCAGTCCTTGGGCCAACACTATCCATTAAGCCAAAATGACTAGGGCCTGAGGGAATATATAAAATAAATGTGCAAGCCAAGAGTGTTTAATGTATAGGGCTCAGCTGTTCCATAATAAGATCTGAGGATTGTTTTGGAAGAAGATTCTTGAACCTCTTATATAATAAAAGAGGTGAAACTCCAAGGCAAAGCCAAATGTCTCCACATATCCCAGCAGCTCTAGGGAGAGCTCAGCTAGTGGTCCGCCATGCAGGATTTGCTCTGTTAGCTAGTTACCAGGCTCCGAAATATGACAGTGCCTTAAAGTAGAGGCCTAATTACAGCTCTCACATCCGGTCCAAGACAATTAATATGTAAAGGGCAAGGGCATTTTCTGCTGCTGACTGCCTTGCTAGCTGCATTTATATGCTTATAGAATGTACTAGAGGCCCAATGCATGAAATTCGTGCAAGAGTAGGCCTTCCCTCTGGCACCTGGGACCTGAGCTTCCCTTGCAGCCCTGGCTTCATTCAGAAGGTCGTCCAGAAGGATGTCCGGTCTAATTAGCATATTACGCTTTTATTATTATAAATGAGGGAAATGATGGCTCATTAACTGTGTGACTTTGTAAAAGTTAGTTAAGCTCTAGGTACCTCATCTGTGAAAGAAAGATAATACTATTTGCCACCTCAGGGACTGTGATGAGGACTAAATGAGAATGTTTGTAAGGAACCTTGCATATAGTAGTGAGCACTCAAACGCCAGCATTCTCATTTCCATGTGAAAGGCTGCTCGCTGAACTGAGAACATTTAGCTCGTGAGCAGGTGTTCCCTGATTTTGAAGTGTCTTCTCCACAGCCATGTGGTTAGGGATGATTGGTGTTTGGTTGTCTCATTTCCTGTGCCAAGATTAGGAATGGGCATGGAACCTGATCTGGCCAATAGCATAAGAAGGGGTTTTACTTTTCTTTTTATGGATGTTGTCATGTCTCAGTGTGCTGCCTGGAACCACAGCAGCCAACACCAAGGATGGCCAAGCAGAGCAAAGAAAAGACGCATCATCTTAGACCCAGCCTACCTTGGGACTTCTTTTTTTGTGATATTAAAAACAAATTTTTAAAAATTTAAACCAGCCCTAGCTGGTTTGGCTCAGTGGATAGAGTGTCAGCCTGCGGACTGAAGGGTCTTGGGTTCAATTCTGGTGAAGGGCACATACCTAGGTTGCAGGCTCGATCACTGGCCCTGGTCAGGGCCAGTGCAGGAGGCAACCAATCAATGTGTTTCTCTCTCTCTGACTTTCCCCCTCCCTTCCACTCTCTCTCTTAAAAAAAAAATTTTTTTTTTAAGTCAGGCCCAGCTGGCATAGCTCAGTGGTTAAGTATCGACCTATGAACCAGGAGGCCACAGTTTGATTCACGGTCAGGGCACATGCCTAGGTGGTGGGCTCGATCCCCAGTAGTGGGTGTGCAGGAGGCAGCCGATCAATGATTCTCTCTCATCAATGATGTTTCTATCTCTCTCTCTCCCTCTCTGAAATTAATAAAAATATATTTAAAAAAATTTAAACCAGTTTGAGTTAGCTTCCCAAAGCATCACAATGAACAGACTGTGCTCATTTGAGGTAGGTAGTGGCATTTATTCAGTCCTATCTATTGAGCAAAAATAAACAAGAAGTCAAGAAGTTCTGAGGGATGGGGAGCAGGGGCTCCTGGAAAGCTTGAAGGCATCCTGCCTCTCTTCTCTATGCAGTTCAGCCCATCTGCCTGTCCCCGGAAAATTGGGTCCTGGGACCTGCAGGAGGCAGAGAGGCCTGGGATGTGGGTGAGGCCTCAGAAATGCTGACAGAGAGAGGCGGGGCAGGACAGGCTTCCTGCCTGAGAATGGTAACAGGGAAGGGGTGGGGAAGGCCTGTGTGCATGAACCTAGCCTCTTTGGTTCCTGAGGAGCTGACTGTGCCGGCTGTGTGGCCACCACCCCTGCGTTGGAGTGGTGAGGAGACTGGGAAGAGGACTGGCCACCCATCTGCTGCTGGGGCCAGGGGAGGCTGTGCCTGTTCCTTCTGCTTTGGAAATGCTGCCACTTAGGATACCACAGTGGCTGAAACAGAGCCCCAGTGAGCAAACAAAGGAAAAGAAGATTCCTAGTGTGGCCCAGCAGCCAGGGAGAAGAGTTACAAGCAGAACCCTCCGTACAGAAATAACTGCTGGCATAGATAACATGAACAAAATAACAAAACAAAAAAACCCAAAACAAAACAAAAAAGAAACAGAACTTGAGATCTAAATGCAGCGCACACACACAAACTTTTTTCTGAGATCAAAAAAGAGGGTTTTGATGTAAAAATTTCAAGAGAATTGAAGGAGAAAGTGGTCACTGTTGACATGTGGATTAGTGTCCTGGAATATAAGAGAATGATGCACCTCCAAGCACAGAGCAAAAATAGAAAGAGTCATGAAGATGAAGAGGAGGGGCTGGGGGATGTAACAGAAGAAGCAATCAATAATATAATAGAAGATTCTGAGCTGAAGAGAGACTTTATCTCACAGAGTTCCAGGAAGAATTTATAAAAGCCTCCTAGGGGTGTTGATTCTCTGAGCTATACTAGTAAGAGCAGAGAAAAATCTTACAAGTTCCCACAGAGAACCAATTACTCCCAAAGGAGAAAGAATCACCCTCACATTGGACTGCTTATCTACAACACCAGAAGCCACAATATAAAAACTGCTGACCACTGAGAATAGGAGGCTGTATGGAAATGGATCTAGGTAAGAGTCTTGTGTCTTCCGATCGCCCGGTCTTGCAAAATAACCTAAGAATATATTACCAGTTGCTGTTACTTAGTGAGCAAATATACTCAAACTCTCCAGAAGAGTGGGGAAGGGTCAGGAGAATATACAATCTCAGGAGAATATCACCCAAGTCAGGGTGTATTGCCCACACCGATACTCAAAGTCCAGAGAATCCCGTCCATCTGTTAAGTGTGGCTGGGTCCCCCACTCGGTAAAAGACTATTATTTTCCTGAAATGATCACCGTCTGCCTTGACAACTCTTCTAAAAACAATCTGAAACTAAAAATAATGAGCAAATCTCAGCAAATCCGGGCATTGGGGGTGGGTTGAAAAGAGGGAAGCACTCCGAAAGTCTCATCTGGGGAGTGGCTGAGGAACTGGTGGGGAAGTGAAAGCATTCTAGTTTGGAGTGGACGCAGTGGAAGAATAGAGTATTTTGGTGGGAGAAATATGTGTCTGACTTACATATAATGGTAAAGAAAATTGTATCTGATTATGAGCATCAGGGGATGGAAATAGTTAAAAATAGAATGGGAATCTACAAGAGGAGTCATATTAACAAGATGGAAAGAGGAAAATAATGGCAATTTGATCAACCTGCAGAAATAAATACAAGTAAAAGGAGGAAATAAGTAAAATAAACCAATAAATAAAATAAGATAGGAGGAGTCCAATCATTACACTATATGTAAATAGATTGGATTTTCCCATTAAAAGTCAGAGCCACTTAGATTGAGCTAAAAATATAAACCAGCTATACACAATCTAGAAAAAGAAAACCTTTAAAAATTTTATAGAGGCCCTGGCTGGGTAGCTTAGTTGGTTAGAGCATTGTCTGATATGCTGTGGTTTCGGGTTTGATCCTTGGTCAAAGCACATATAAGAATCAACCAATGAATGCATAAATAAGTGGAACAACAAATTGATGTCTCTCTCTCTCTCTTTCTCTCTCTCTCTCTTTCTCTCTCTCATTCTCTCTCTCAAATCAATAAATTAAAAAATAAAAAGAATACGTATAAAAACTTTATAGAAACGAAGCATAAAGAAAAGTTGATAAAGGGATTTACAAAGATACCAATTAAATATAATAAAGAAAATAGGAATAAAGCAAAATTAATAGCAGACAAGGAGGAATTTAAGATTAAAAGCACTATAGGAGGGATACTATAAAACAACATAAAACTCACATGCAGAATTAACATTGGTAAATCTGTGTGTACCAAACAATGTAAATTCAAAGACAACTTGATAAAAATATTGTAGACTTGAAAACATTTTTTTTCAGGATCAGATCTAATACCCCCCAAAAAAATAAGGAAAAGAAGAAGTCAATAATACAATCAACATACTTAATTGAACAGATATATTGATCATTATAAGACCCTCAAGTAAAAAACATAGAATTTTTTCATATATCTAATAGAACATTATAAAAATTGATTGTGTGCTTGATCACAAAGAAAGCCTTAGAAATGAGAAATTTGTGTAGCCACATTCAATAAAATTAGAAGTAATTAAAAATGTCCAGAACAGTCTATTTACTAGTATACATTAAAGAATACTTTCTGGATAACCTTTGGAACAAAATGGAATTTAGAGCTAAAACTGCAAACTGTCTAGAGAGCAGTGGAAAGGAGAATACTTTATATCAAATTCTGTACTTAGAGGAAAATTTATAAACTTACATTATTATTAAAGAAGAACAGCTAAAATTTGTAAACTTACATACAATTATTATTAAAGAAGAATGAAAATAAAATGACTTGTTTTTCTATGGAATAAACTCTATGGAAAGCAAAAGAAAGTCTGAATAAGGAATTAATAGAAACAGATTTGGGACTATGAGAGGCAAGTGAGGTGCTCAGGGTATAAAATTCAAGAAGACAAAGTTGCTCATGTGCCAACCCTGGCACCCTGGCACCTCCCTCTCAGCACAGGGAGGGGCTGGCACCTGCACAACCCTGCCTCCGGGGCCTGTATGACCGAGGCACATAGCTTGCCTCCTAGTCCTGGCCCAGACTATGAAAGTAAAAACTTCCTTTCTTAGGGAAAAAAACTACATTGTTCTGTTGTATTTCTTTCTCCTTTTTAAAATTAATTAAACTGGTAATAATCCAGATATAATTTACACTTGCTATTGTGACCTTTTAATTTTGCTACTTTTATTCCAGTCTAGAAGAGAGAGTAGAGCTAGAAGCGTTCTTACAGAAAGAACTTAATGTCCATTAACTGTGTCTTTTTAGAAAATTTTTGTAAGTGCATTGGATCCCTTAACTTATTTTATATTCCTAAATTAATGGGCCTATTTTATAGGTGGACACATGTCATTCTATGTCATTATTTAAAAATACAAGTAGTAATAGATTCACTGTACATCATATTCCGTTTGGAATTTCAGGGTAAAAGGTAGAAAACAAATGCGTGTGCTGTTCAAGAGCATCAGCCATGCAATAAACGAACCCTCCAACCTACCAGGGATTCTAAGAACTCAACATTACTCCAAGTATACTTTCTAAAAGGATAGTATTTAAATATACTCTTAAGGAGAGTATCTCTAAGAATTGGGAGAAATATTACTGTTCTCCAATATAGTTTCTTTTGACAGTTAACTGAGCTATTTAACCTTATAATCTATTGGTTTCCCCCCCTCCCCTTTGTGTATTATATCTCACTTAATGCTTTCCTGTAGCTTAATCTTATTTTCCATGAAAAATGTGTGCATTTGCTTCAATTACCTCAGGAAGAATTATTAGAATTTCAGAGTTTACTTTGTGATTTTTCCATTTTTTAATGTTACACTTTCATTTACTCATTACTGAGACCATATATAACTTTGTGCTTCTCTTGCTTGAAGGTATTTCACAAAATAATTTAAATAAATGTTATATACAATCAACAAGTAAAAGCTGAAAACCTAAGAATATTATATGCAAAAGCACAAGGACCAGCTGGTTTCAGAACTGAGTTTTTCTCTATTTAAAAAAATAAAAAGATCATCACAATATTATCTAAACTATTCAAGGCCATTGATGAAAGCTGTAGAATATCAAAGCATGAAAATGGTAGCACCAAAAAAGAAAAAAAAAAGGCATGGATCAGTTTCACTTATGCAAAATTCTAAGTAAAATTTTAGCAAGTAAAGTCCAGCAATGTTATGAAAAAGTACATTGTAAGCAAGGAGGATTTATTCCAAGGATGTAAGAGTGAGTCAGTATCAGGAAATCTATCAACATAATTTATTTTATGAATATATTAAAGAGGAAGAAAACATATATTACTAAAGCATTTCCTAAATTTCAGCAGCCATCTCTAATAAAAATAGAAGAAAAGAATAGAACAAAACCACATAAATCCAATAAAGTCTACTTGCAAAAACTAAAAAAAAAAAGTATTATAAAGGCAACACATTAAAACTTTTAATATAAAAAGAATGGAAAGTAGTGTCCACTAACAACATTCTTAGCTAACATTGTCTTAGAGCTTCTCAGACGCAGCAGGCAGAGTTGGAAAATCGTTGCAAACATCCAGGTTGGAGAGCGTGGTGGGATGGGATGGCAGCAGAGGTGGAGATATGTAGACACATTTAAGAAGAATAGGTGGAATTCACAGGATTTGGTGATTGCTCGATGGTGAGGGGCCAGAGCAGAGGAAACATTAAGGATGACTCCCTTCACTTTGTTCACCCAGTCCTACACCTCTACCCATCTGGCGGCCTCCTGCTTGTCTCTTTATTTCCCACCCACTTGACTTTCTTTACTCCTGACTTTCCTCGGTGGGAGAGCAGGCATTGCACCGGGCGGCTTGGCCTCTTGCTTTGCCGCCCCAGATGTGCGTAAGTGCAATCAAAGCTTCTGCAATGTTTGCGGCAACATCATCAAGGTGAACGCTGAGGGTGTCAGCTTTGCGGTGGAGGAGAGAGCGCTCATTTCAGTGTTGAATAGAGGGCTTGTTTCCTCCTCTCCGAGTCAGGCTCCTCGAAGAGCCCAGCTGCAGAGTAATCGACGCCCCGTATTCTTCCTTATGCTCTCTTACAAGTAAAAGCACAAACAGACTTTTGCCTGAAAGGCTAGAAGCCGGTATGATCTTTCCTGAGTGGGCTCCTAAGCACGGGTTCTTTGGAGAGAGGTGCGTACAACCAGCGCATGAGCCAGCATTTTGCACGTGCGATGAAGAGGTGTGGCTGCATTATTCGGTTTCCCTGTTTGACTTCCCCACTAAGATGTACTTCAGAAAGTGGGATGTCCATGAGCTCATCTTCCCAAGAGAAACTGATCCATGCCGCGAGGAGCTGCAAATGTTCCAGCGAACCATTCGTTATCTTGTTGCTGATTGAGTTCTCTGCCCAAGATGTTAGGCTATGCTGTGTCACTTCAAGTTTTCTTATGAAAGATGAGTATTTCCTAATTATATTTTGTGTGAAACTGTATTAATAGAGATATGCGTCACACTGTAGTAGAAAAATGGTGTTAACTCTGCCCTTTATGTTCTTGTTTGTTTGTTTTTTATATTGTGAAATGTGACATTCATGCCAAAAACGAGTGCATTAAACATGGTTACAAACACGAACACCTGTGCAACCACCACCTAGAGCAGTGGTTCTCAACCTTGGCTGCACACTAGAATCACCTGGGAATCTTTTTAAAATCCTGATTTCTGGGCCTCATCCTCCGGAA
>NW_005371136.1:493731-495417 GCF_000412655.1 Myotis brandtii
TTCCGGAGGATGAGGCCCAGAAATCAGGATTTAAAAAAGATTCCCAGGTGGTTCTAATGTGCAGCCAAGGTTGAGAACCACTGACCTAGAGTGAGAAGTACAGCCTTGCAGGCACCTGGAACTCTGGTGCGCACTTCCTCCTTCCTGGGGTTCCCACAGTGTCACTGTTGTGCTAGTGATTTTATTCCTTTTACTTAGAATTTTACCACCTATTTATCCATCCCTAATGCTATAGTGTAGTTTTGTTTGTACCATACTATATATATAATTTTGTGTCTTTGTGCAAATGCACAAGCCTGTGAGTGCTTCTTTAAATGTTGTACCCTGAATGCCTCCTGGCCTCCCTCCAGAGTCAGTCCTGTGCATATAGCTTTGGCTCATCTTTTTCACTGCTGTTTAATATTCCGTTAGTAAGCATATGCCACAGTTCACTTGTGCCTTGTATTAGTGGATATTGGGGCTGTTTCTGGTTGTGATGATTTCATGGACAATACCATGGATAACACCAAGCCTTACATATGCTGTGTTTTTTCCTATACACACAAACCGTTTCACTTAAGCGAAGCATTTACAGCTTCTCTTTGGCATATCTGAATTGTCAGCTTCACTACCCTTGTGCTTTGGGGACATTATTATTAAGTAAAAGAAGGGTTACAAGCACTGGGATACCTGAGAGTGGAGCTGATGTCTGAGACAGCTGCTAAGTGACTGATGGGTGGGGAGTGTAGACAGCATGGAGGTGCTGGACAAAGGGTCGATTCACACCCCATAGGAGCAGGACAATTCGAGATTTAATCACCTTCCCCAGAACAGCTCACGATTTAGAACTCATGAATTGCTTATTTCTGGAATTTTCTATGTCATATTTTTGGACCGTGGTTGACCAAGGTTAACAGAAACTGGGAAAATGAAACTGAGGTAAGGGGATGGGGATGGGGGATGGGTACTGTATTTCAAATCTGTTCTGGATACTTAATGGTCAAACATGCCAATCCAATGCAAACATGATTTTATTGTAAATCTAGTATTTTAGACACAATGGGAAATATTGTTCATTTTAATATCTATCCTTTCTAGACGCACACACACTTTACCTAAAAGTGTGGTCAGATACGTTTGCAGGCAACAGTAGCGTTCAGGACACAATCCAACATGGATGCAGCTGTTTTTCCTCTCCCTTTCCCCATACCCTTTAGTTTAGTGGGTCTTCACAGGGGAAATGAAAGTGAATCATGCAAAATAACTTACACTGATTTACAGGCAGACGTGTCTTCAGGACTCGTGTGCTCACCAGCCCTGGTTTACCTGCCCCTTCAAAGAGCATGTGACCTAGGAGCTGGGTAGAGCTGGGCCCATGCAGATGTCAGGTCAGGTGGTGAAATGTGCATCGTGTGCTCCTTCTCTCCGAATTACTTGAAACACACACCCACGTGGTTACCACACCTAGTATTTCCTTCACATGCTCTGCGATGGAATTTGCTGCTCAAACATCGTTATTTCATTTATTGGACAGTTTGAGGTTTGATACCTCTTTGAGATATTCCAAGTCTTCCATTACCTTTTTAAAAATTAATTAATTAATTATTATTATTATTATTTAATCCTCACTCAAGAATATTTTCCCATTGATTTTTAGAGAGAGTAGAAGGGAGAGGGGGAGACAGAGAGAAACGCCGATGTGGCAGA
>NW_005371136.1:495694-526668 GCF_000412655.1 Myotis brandtii
ATAGGGCGAGGGAGAGAGGAACATCAATTGGCTGCCTCCCTCGTGACCTCCACTGGGGATCAAGCCCACAACCTGGGCATGGAGAGATAGGGTGAGGGAGAGAGGAACATCAATTGGCTGCCTCCCTCATGACCTCCACTGGGGATCAAGCCCACAACCTGGGCATGTGCCCTGACCAGGAATCAACCAGCGGCCCCCTGGTGCATGGAGCAATGCTCAACCAACTGAGCCACACCCGCCGGGCTCCATTACCTTCTGCTGTGCGCATTGTAAAACAGGAAAACTGGGACAATTGGCGATTATTTCCCTTTATTGAAGCACCAGTTATGTAATAAAGAAGTACTTTTCCAGCATGGTTCAAAAACTGATCAGAATAAACTAGCAGAGAATTATGGAAAATTTGACTTAATTGGAAAAGACATTTTAAATTAGAACAAGAGATCTAAAATAGGTTTTACATTTGTACTTATTTGCATATATTACCATTTAATCAGAGATAAAATTGGGAAATATTTGGGTACCCTAATATTTGAATAAAGTTACATAATACAGTTATTAAAAGCTTAGTTTATAATAGTGAAATGTACTCTCCCTTTAAGTCTAAACTTTATGCAAGATTCTTTTATATAACTGGTTTCCAAATAAGTCAACCATACCAGATAAGGAATAAGATCATTTATTCTTTACACTGGGTCTTCATTAAAACTCATCTGTTCTTTCGCTTCATTTTTTTCGAGTTTACATCACATCTCACAAAGGTTTTCTCCTGGGTTGGGTGAAGTTGTAGGTCTTCCATGCTTTCTGAGCAAAATACCATTCTGAACAGAAAACATAAAGCAAAGACAGCATTAAGTTTTAGATGGAGCTTATTGAAGTGTTTCATCTTTTGTCAAATACTCAATTGATATAACACATGCTATGTTTTTTTTTAAAAAAAAACAACTGGATTCTTACGTTTGCAAATATTTTCATAACTTCAGAGAAAAGCAAAACCCAAGTCAGTGACCGCATCGGTCAGGCTCTGCTCTGGGCTGATTTCAGATCTACAGAAACGCAAAGTCCTAGGGGCAGTCCTCCTTTGTTCTCCCTGTAACCGCTCATCAAAGATTTGAGGGTTAACTACTGTTCCTTTCACGAAATCGACATCGTCCTGGCTCCTGGGCAAACATTCGCAGCTCCTTCAACTGTTCTGCTCAGACAGGCTTCCCTCCAGCCTGCCTTCTTTGGACCGGCTCCAATTTGTCAATGCTGGTCTTACAGGCCCCTGGGCATGAGGCCACTGTCACCAGCCCCTGCCTGGCTGTCGTGTAGGCCCTGCCCCTTCCTCTCATTGGTGCAGACGCTGTCCAGCCAAAGAGGCCGTCACTAATGCTTTGGGCCTCTTTTGGAGACCAGCTAGCGGCCAGTCTGCTTTGACCCGCAGCTTGGCCTGAGATGCTATTTTGTGCTACCAGCTCCAGTGGTCACTGAGAATTCTAGTTCATGGCTTTTTTTTTCTTTGAATTGCATCTGAGGTCAAGTCTTGACTCATAAACTTTTAACATTAAAGTAGTATATAAGCTAGACAAATACTACATGGTATCGCTTATATGCAAAATCTAAAAAAAAAAAAAATCAAATTCATAGAAAAAGTGGAGAAGAGCGGTTCCCAGGGCGCTGGGAGAGGGGGCCCAGGGAGCAGCTGGTATAAACTTTCAGCTACAGAGTGAATAAGGTCTGATGATCTCATGTGAAACATGGTGACTATAGTGGGTAACACTACATAGTATCAATGAAATTTGCTAACAGAGTAAACGTCACTGTTCTCAAAACAATGAAAATGATAAATATGTGAGGTGATGGATGTGTTAATTAACTAGATGGGGCAATCCTTTCACAGTGTATTTGCACAGTGTGGGGCAAAAGAAGGTTTATAGTTGTAACACAAATAAATAAGGCTACAATAAACTCTGTTTTGCACAACTTTGAACCTCCTTTTGCCCCACCCTGTATATCAAATCACACCTCAAAACAATGAAAATGATAAATATGTGAGGTGATGAATGTGTTAATTAACTAGATGGGGCAATCCTTTCACAGTGTATTTGCACAGTGTGGGGCAAAAGAAGGTTTATAGTTGTAACACAAATAAATAAGGCTACAATAAACTCTGTTTTGCACAACTTTGAACCTCCTTTTGCCCCACCCTGTATATCAAATCACAATGATGTACTTTAAATACCTTAGCAATTTTGTTAAATATACTTCAATGAAGCTGAAATGAAAGTGGTACGAGTAATCTATAAATGCATTCTTGAAAAATTCAAGTAGTAAAGAATACAGTCAAATATTAAAGACCCTTTTCTCCATCACCCTTCACCAATGTCACTTCCCTCTCCTCTTCATGGTTTGGTTTCTGTCTTCCTAGGACATTTACACACATCCTGATGTTCATATGCAAACATAAGGGTTTTCTGTAGGTATTTTTCTGAAAATTTTCCTTGTCATCAAATAATGTACTTGGAGACCAGTCATATCTGTACATATAAATCTCTTTCCTTCCTTTCCACTTGCTGCATGGATTCCATGGTACACACAGAGCTCAATGCATTTAGCCTTTTTCCTATTGATGGAGAGATATTGAGATTTTCCCAATGGTTTACTATTTTCAAATAGTGCTGCAACAAACATTTTATACACATACATCCTTTGTGGACATACTTAGTATTTCTCCAGGACAGACACCTGGAAGTAAAGTTCTGTGTCATGCCATATTCTCGGCCATATATGTTAGGCGTACGGAAATTTTTGATAACGTAAGCTCCATGAGACCAAGGGCGTCGTCTCCTCTGTTCACTGCTGTATATCTGGGGCCCACAGCAGTGCCTGGCATAAGGCAGGTGCTCACCACGTCAGTTGCTGAGTCAGTTGCTGCAGACGCTCTGTAATTTCACTCCCACTATGAGGAGGAGAAAGCCCATTGCTCCACACCTTTACCTTCTCTGCATGTTAGCTCCTCTAATTCCCGCCCAACTGATGGTTGGCCAGAGACACTCTCACTGCTTTTTGTTTTGAATTATATGGTTATCGTGGAAGTGCAATATCTCATTACGGTTAGCCTATTGCTTTTTATGTCCCGTAGGGCTAATGTTTTCTGTCCTTTCTCCTCACCCCACAACAGGCCCTCTTGTCCCTGACCTTGTGCCTGTGGGAGAGAAGAATCAGCCCCGGAGACACAGAGCAGGTGACATAATCAACTTCCCCCTCCCTCCTGCCCCGCCTTGCAGTCAGCAGAGAGATTGAGAGTATGAGGTTAAGCGTTTGCATCCTGGCTCTGGGATTTGGGTTTGTTGGAGGTAATTAAACGTTAGTAATTGTTATTAGTCTCATGAGATACATAATATAATTCCCATTTATTATTAAAGAGCCGAGCCTCAGAGAGGTACAGTTGTTCTCAGAATTATTCTACATATTTATTCTATGGAGGCGGTAAGCAGTGAAGTCAAAATGAGAGTTTAGGCCTGACTGATGCCGGGGCCACCAGACCCTGCTCACCTAGTGCCTGGCTCCCTGCCTCTCTCTGGGAACACCTCCTGGCCCTCCCCCAAAGCCTGCTGCAGCTCAGCCCCCGCAGCACCAACCTGAACTTGCTTCTTAAACTTCCTAGGCCACGCAGTCCCAGGCCCTGGCTAATCCGCTTGTGGTCCATGGCCAGCAGCGTCAGCAGCGCCAGGGACTTGTTAGAGAAGCAGAGTCTCATGCCTCCCCCCAGCCCCCGCCCCCAGACCTACTGAAGCAGAACTGCATTTTAACCGGATTCCCAGATGACCCGTGTGGACATTGAGGCTGGAGAAGCTCTGTGATGGAGCACATTATTACTAAAATTAACGCATCTTGTTTTCATTTATGCCAACAGCCAACACTCAGATTTTTTTGGTCTCCCTCCATGACGTGTGGTATGTGGAGACACAGAGCAGGCGCTGAGTGCTTCCTGATGGAAAACTCTAGGTCCCATAGCCCTTCCCCTCGTTCCAGCATGTGCCTCCTGCAGCCACGAAGAAGGGCTTGGCGTGCGTGTGTTAATGTCCAGCACTGCACTCCGCTCGGTTCCACTAAGGAGAGTCAGATTAGTGGGGCCAAGAGTAACGGAGGAAGGACCTGCTGGGAACAGTGTACGGGCAACATGGGCAATGACTCCAGCAAACCTGAGTGGGAACTGGGCTCGGACAATTACTAGCAAAGTCCCCAAGCTGTGTAGCTTCTGTGAGCCCAAGGTTCCAGGTCTGCGCAGCCAGCACTACCCGCTTCAGAGGGTGGTTGGGAAGATTCCATGAGATGACTGCCCTGGAGCACTCAGTTCCAGGCCCGCCTGCTGTAGGAGCTCTGTAAGTGTCGTTCCCTCCCCTCCCCTCTTTCCTTCTTGTATGTATGTATGCATGCATGTATGTATTGACTGTTCAGAGCACAGAGAAAGGGGTGCAGAGAGATTGAGAGAGAGAAACATGGCTTTGTTGTTTCACTTACTATGCACTCATTGGTTGATTCTTGTATGTGCCCTGATTGAGAATTGAACCCACAACCTTGACATACAGGGACGATGCTCTAACCAACTGAGCTACCCAGCGGCGCCTCCTCTTTCTTTCTTGAGAGCCGTGCAGCTCAGCACCGGCGGAGAAGGTAGCGCTGTCTTTCTTACAACCTTTCAGGCCAAGTTATGGGACTGTCCTGGGGAGCAGCCACCGCCCTGGAGGTATCACTCTCTAACTGGGAGCATGTGGGAGGGGTGGCGCTCAGACAGAGCTGATGGAAAGGGCCAAAAACTCAGGCAAGAACAGCTAAGTGTAGAAGAGGAGAAGCAGTTTAATTTTCCAAATTGACCATGTGGAGAAGTCTGTTGGCAGACTGCAGAGTGTGCTCTTCATGATAGCCAGGACCTTGTATCCCAGGAAGATAGGCCCTCAGAGTGGGGCTGTGGAGGGGCCTCAGGGGGCATACATCTGCCCTGGCCTCCCTCAACTCCCCCTACCCCCGGCAGAGAAACCTGGCGTGTAGTTTAGGAGTGAGAAGCCTGCTGTTTTCTGTCCCTCCTGGGGACAAGCCAAAGAGAGAAATGAGCTTCCAACAAAGAAATGGGAGAGGAGAGGCCAGTGTCCTGAACACGGCGGGGAAGAGACAGGAAAAGGTCTGGGAGGACAGAATTCTCCTTTCATGGAGATCTGCAAACAAGAGTGGTTGCCATGGCAAAACGTGTTGGGCATCTCTTTGCTCTGCTGGAGTAGCAGCTGGACGACCCTTTCTTTCCTTTATTCCCCATCCCCTCCCTAACCCCTCATTGTCCTCGAGCACCTTGGGGCCAAGGGAGAAGCTAAATCACGCAGAGCAGGTTTCTTAAAGGCAACCCATGGGTCCACGTCAGAAGGTCTCAGTAACAAACGTGTGTCCTGGCTCCCTTCTCACACCACAGTGAGTCAGAAGCTCTGTGGGTGGGGCCGGGCATGATGCATATTTAATACGCTTCCCCGTGATTCTCTGGCGCTCTGAGATTTGAAACGCACCACCACAGAGCAGGATGTTAAGATTGTGATCTGCTATGAGCATTCCTCCGAGGAAGCAACAAAAAAGAAATGTCGAATCTGGGGCCTTGCCACCCAAAGTGTGGTCCCTGGCCAAGCAACACTGACATCACCCCATGATGCATCCACAGGCTGGGATCTGAGAAGTGTTGGGCTAGCGAGGGGGTTCTCAGATTCCGGAGGCAGGCGGCTATTGAACCCAGGCCGTGGAAGAGGCTAGCCCGGGACTCGGAAGACCCAGGTGCAGATCCCGGTCCTTCCACCTGTGGCTGGACATTTCACCTTTCTCAGTGTCTATCCTCCATTATTAGGACATAATAATGCCCACCTCGTAGGATAAATGCAAGTATCCTATATAATAAAAGGCTAATATGCAAATTGTCCCCTCAACCAGGAGTTCAACCAGGAGTTCAACCAGGGGGCGGGGCCTGCCTGCCAACTGCCCACAGCCCCTCCCCCTGGCCAGTCCTGCCCCCGATTGGCCCCCCACACCCTGATTGGGAGCGGGCCGGCTGGCCAACTGCCCACAGCCCTCCCCCCGGGCCAGCCTAGACTGATTGGCCCCAATCAGGGCAGGCCGGCCAGACCCCACCTGTGCATGAATTCGTGCACCGGGCCTCTAGTGACATTATAAAAGTGCTTACTAGATGTCAGGAGTTGAATGAGCACTCACCTTTTCTGGGTCTCTCCTGCTTTGACTCGGATGTTCTTTAGAACGAGGCCTGAGTAGAGGGGCCCTCTGCCCCACGGGATGATGGTCTGGACCGTGTTCCAGACATTGGCCCACACGGCGCTGTTTTCCCACTTGAATTTGATTTTGAGCAGCTCACCAATATCCGAATCCAAGGTGATAAGAAAGGAATAGGTTTTGTTACTAGTAATTCCTTCGCCCCTTGAAGATACAAAGGAAACCAGACACGGTCAGTGTATTTGTAACAGCAGTGATGCTTAGATACATTCAGGATGTGCTAGGTTTGCCTTTGCCACTTGCATGGTCATTCCTGCTGTATTTCTCAAACTATTGTTGGACAGATTATTACTAGAGGAACCAATAGGATAAAGAAGGGTTTTCTAGTGATATTGGAAAAACCATACTGTTACCTGTGACAGCATATTATAAACGCTTGGAGAGTTCCACAGTGAAAACCTAGTTAACGTTGTTTAGCTCAGGCTTCCTAGTTTTTACATTAACAAATCGAGAAAACTGCCCCCGATGGGACAGTGGGGCTTTGGCAATGGCCACTGAACACAACAGAGCCGCACCACCCTCTCCTTTCCCCAGCAAGGTTCCTTTCTCCCCGTATAAATAGAAACTCCTATTTGAACAACAAAGCACAACAGTAATAGAAAACCATTTATTAAAAGGATGCACCTGAAGATGGCGACTGGCAGGAAGGCAGGGAGGGAGAGAGTGTGAGAGCGCAAGGGAGTGCTAGAGGAGTGTGTGGACGTGTGTGGTGTGTGTGTATGAGCTAGGGACAGCTAGATTCTGCAGGTCTTCTAAGGGGCTGCTAAACCGGGCAGTCTTAGATGACGGAGCCCCGCTCCCAGCTCGGACACTCCTAGGCAGCCAGCATGGGAACAGAGACTACGCCATCTTGAGAAACAGAGCTGCTTGAGACTAGGATCCTGGCCTCAGCACCACCCAGTCTGATCTCAGACGTAAACCAGGACCCTGCAGCCACTGGGGACAGAGACCTGTGACCACAGCTACAGAGCCACGGACACCAAGAGTCCAGAAATCCCCGTGGCAGATCCATGAGTAACAGAGCCCACCCCCCTCCCTACAGGCTCACGGGCAGCGCCATAGTAAATGATAGACCCACCCCTTGCCCGGGTCTCAGTGCTGCTACAGGGACCTTAGCCTGGAAGTGCGCAAACACCGGGAACTTGTCCCTTGCAGCGCAGGCTAAGGGAGCCTTGGTCTGAAGTGCGTGAACACTGGGAACTTGTCCCGCACTGTGCAGGCTAAGGGAGCCTTGGCCTGAAGTGCGTGAACACTGGGAACTTGTCCCGCACTGCGCAGGCTAAGGGAGCCTTGGCCTGAAGTGCGTGAACACCGGGAACTTGTCCAGCGCAGCGCAGGCTAGGGGAGCCTTGGCCTGGAAGTGAGCGAACACTGGGAACTTGTTCCTCGCAGCACGGGCCCCAGGACCCCGATTCTCCGGGCAGGAGGCAACACCAAGCACCAGTGACTTGACTGTGTTTCTTATCACCTGCGCCTGAGATCCTGATTCCCTGTGCATTCATACTAAGAGCCAGTGAATCCAATTCCTGGTGCAAGGGCACACAGGGACCCTGATTCTCAAGGCGAAGTCGCACAAAGCAACAGAGACTCTGATACTGGACTCTTGGGGAACTCTGACTCCTGGCGCATGCTAGGGGGCTCTGGTTTTCAACACGCTCCAGGGGGGTCTCTATTTCAGCACGGTGCAGGCAGGGTCCCTAATTCTAAGGGCACATACGAGGCCACATTGAGCGCTGGCAACACTGACTCAGAGCGAGCCTGGTTCCCACCAACCAACAACAACCACACATCTTAGTGTCAGAGCTCTTCAGTGACACTAAGGTGGTGGGAGGCTCCCACTGCACACGGCCCAGGCCCACGCAACCCGACCTTTGATCCATCGGGAGATAAGCAGAATGAAGAAACGACACAACACCCAGAGGAAAGACAATGAGGAATCACCAAGAAAGGAAATTAATGAAGTTGAAGCGTGCAACATGACAGAAAAAGAATTCAGAATAATGGTTGTACAATTCATTCACCGGATGGATGAGAAAATCAACAACCTATGCAAGAATCAGGAAGAAATGAAAAGTGATATAGCTACAATCAAAAACACCATGGAAAGTTTCAACAGCAGGCTGAAAGAAGCAGAGGACCGAATTAGTGAGTTAGAAGATAAGGCAGAGAAACAAGCTCAATCTGAACAGCAACTGGAGAAAAAAATTAAAAAACAGGAGGAGAGCCTAAGGGAGCTTCGGGACAACATGAAACGAAGTAACATACGCATAATAGGGCTGCAAGAGGGACAAGAAGAGCAGCAAGGATTAGAAAATCTATTTGAAGAAATAATGACAGAAAACTTCCCAGATATGGGGAAGAAAAAAGTTACACAAGTACAGAGAGTCCCAGGCAAGATGAACCCCAAAAGACCCACACCAAGACACGTCATAATAACGATGGCAAATGTACAAGACAAAGAGAGAATCTTAAAGGCTGCAAGAGAGAAACAGAGAGTTACCTACAAAGGATCCCCCATCAGATTATCAAACGATTTCTCAACAGAAACACATCAGGCCAGGAAAGAATGGACAGAAATTTACAAAGTGATGCAAAGCAAAGGACTGAATCCAAGAATACTCTATCCAGCAAGGCTATCATTCAAAATTGAAGGGGAAATAAGAAGCTTCACAGACAAAAAAAGGCTAAGGGAGTTCATCACCACCAAGCCAGCAATGCAAGAAATGCTAAAGGGACTGGTGTAAAAAGAAGAAATAAAAAGCCCAGAAAGAAAACAGCCACACAAAAAAAGAAATGGCTACAAACAAGTACCTTTCAATAATAACTTTAAACGTAAATGGACTAAATGGTCCAATCAAAAGACATCGAGTGGCTGAATGGATAAAAAAACATGACCCATACATTTGCTGTCTACAAGAGACCCACCTCATTAAAAGGGACTCACACAGACTGAAAGTGAAGGGATGGAAAAATATCTTTCAGGCAAATGGAAATGAAAAAAAAGCTGGGGTAGCAATACTTATATCCGACAAAATAGACCTCAAAGTGAAGGCCATAACAAGAGATAAGGAAGGCCACTTCATAATACTAAAGGGATCAATACAACAAGAGGATATAACCCTGATAAACATATATGCACCCAATGCAGGAGCACCCACATACATAAGAAAACTCCTGGAAGACATCAGGGGAGAGATCGACAACAATACAATCATAGTAGGGGACTTTAATACACCACTGACATCACTGGATAAATCTGCTAGACAAAAAATCAGCAAAGAAACAGCAATCCTAAATGACTCACTAGATCAGATGGACTTAATTGACATCTTCAGAACACTTCACCCCAAAGCAACAAAATATACGTTCTTCTCAAGTGCTCATGGGACATCTTCAAAAATAGACCACATATTGGGTCACAAACAAAGTCTCCCCAAATTCAAGAAGATTGAAATCATACCAAGCATCTTCTCAGACCACAAGGGCATAATATTAGAAATAAACTACAATAAAAACAACCCAAAATACTCAAACACTTGGAAGCTGAATAGCATGTTATTAAATATTGATTGGGTTACCAATGAGATCAAAGAAGAAATTAAAAACATCCTGGAAACTAATGACAATGAAAACACAACAATCCAAAACCTTTGGGACACAATGAAAGCAGTCCTGAGAGGGAAGTTTATAGCTCTACAGGCCTACCTCAACAAACAAGAAAAAATGGTAGTAAATCATCTAAATCTACAGCTCAAAGAATTAGAAAGAGAGCAACAAGAAAAGCCCAGAGTGAGCAGAAGGAAGGAGATAATAAAGATTAGAGCAGAAATAAATGACATAGAGACCAAAAAAACAATACAGAAAATCAATGAAACCAAGAGCTGGTTCTTTGAAAGGATAAACAAGATCGACAAACCTCTAGCCAGGCTCACCAAAAAGCAAAGAGAGAGGACCCAAATAAACCAAATCAGAAATGATAGAGGCGAAATAACAACAGACCCCACAGAAATACAAATGATTGTTAAAAAATACTATGAACAACTCTACTCCAACAAACTAGACAACCTGGAGGAAATGGACATATTTCTAGAAAAATACAACATTCCAAAACTTAATCAGGAAGAATCTAAAAATCTCAACAGGCCAATAACTATGGAAGAAATTGAAGCAGTCATCAGAAAGCTTCCAGCAAACAAAAGCCCAGGACCAGACGGCTTCACAGGGGAGTTTTACCAAACATTCAAGGAAGAACTAAAACCTATCCTCCTCAGACTACTACAAAAAATCCAAGAGGAAGGAACACTTCCAAGCTCATTCTATGAAGCCAGCATCACCCTAATACCAAAACCAGGTAAAGACAACACAATGAAAGAGAATTACAGGCCAATATCCCTCATGAACATAGATGCCAAAATCCTCAACAAAATCTTAGCAAATCGGATCCAGCAGTACATCAGAAAGATCATACACCATGACCAAGTAGGATTTATCCCAGGGATGCAAGGATGGTACAATATCCGCAAATCAATCAACGTGATACATCACATAAACAAATTGAAGGAAAAAAACCACATAGTCATATCAATTGATGCAGAAAAAGCATTTGACAAAATTCAACACCCATTTTTGATAAAAACTCTCAGCAAGGTGGGAATAGAAGGATCATACCTCAACATAATAAAAGCCATATATGACAAACCCACAGCCAACATCATACTCAATGGACAAAAACTAACACCATTTCCCCTAAAAACAGGAACAAGACAGGGATGCCCACTCTCACCACTCCTGTTCGACATAGTACTGGAAGTATTAGCCATTGCAATTAGACAAGAAGAAGAAATAAAAGGCATCCAAATTGGAAAAGAGGAAGTAAAACTGTCCTTATTTGCAGATGACATGATATTATACTTAAAAAACCCTAAAGACTCCATCAAAAAACTATTAGACTTAATAAAAGAATTCGGCAATGTAGCAGGATACAGAATTAACGCCAAGAAATCTATGGCATTTCTATACACCAATAGTGAACTTGCAGAAAGAGAGACTAAAAAAGCAATCCCATTTACCATCTCACCAAAAAAATTAAGCTACCTAGGAATAAACTTAACTAAAGAGGTAAAAGACCTCTACTCAGAAAACTACAGGACGTTGAAAAAAGAGATAGAGGAAGACATAAAGAGATGGAAGAACATACCATGTTCTTGGATTGGTAGAATCAACATCATTAAAATGTCCATACTGCCCAAAGCAATCTATAAATTCAACGCACTTCCCATTAAAATACCAACGGCATATTTCACAGACCTAGAACGAACTCTCCAAAAATTCATCTGGAACAAAAAACGACCCCGAATAGCTGCAGCGATCCTGAGAAAGAAGAAAGTAGGTGGGATCTCAATACCAGATATCAAGCTGTATTACAAAGCCACTGTTCTCAAAACTGCCTGGTACTGGCACAAGAACAGACATATAGATCAATGGAATAGAATAGAGAGCCCAGAAATCAGCCCCAACCAATACGCTCAATTAATATTTGACAAAGGAGGCAAGAACATACAATGGAGTCAAGACAGTCTCTTCAATAAATGGTGCTGGGAAAATTGGACAGATACATGCAAGAAAATGAAACTAGACCACCAACTTACACCATACACAAAAATAAACTCAAAATGGATAAAGGACTTAAATATACGACCGGAAACCATAAAAATACTAGAAGAATCCAAAGGCAACAAAATCTCAGACCTATGCCGAAGCAATTTCTTCACCGATACAGATCCTAGGGCATTGGAAACTAAAGAGAAAATAAACAAATGGGACTACATCAAAATAAAAAGTTTCTGCACAGCAAAAGAAACCATCAACAAAACAACAAGAAAGCCCACTACATGGGAGAACATATTTGCCAACATTATATCTGATAAGGGCCTAATCTCCAACATTTATAGGGAACTCATACAACTTAACAAAAGGAAGATAAACAATCCAATCAAAAAATGGGCAAAGGACCTAAATAGACACCTTTCAAAAGAGGACATTCAGAAAGCCAAGAGACATATGAAAACATGCTCAAAGTCACTAATCATCCGAGAGATGCAAATCAAAACAACAATGAGGTACCATCTCACACCTGTCAGAATGGCTATCATCAACAAATCAACAAACGACAAGTGCTGGAGAGGATGTGGAGAAAAAGGAACACTTGTGCACTGCTGGTGGGAATGCAGACTGGTGCAGCCACTATGGAAGACAGTATGGAGTTTCCTCAAAAAACTGGAAATGGAACTCCCATTTGACCCTGTGATCCCACTTCTAGGAATATATCCCAAGAAACCAAAAACACCAATCAGAAAGGATATATGCACCCCTATGTTCATAGCAGCACAATTCACCATAGCTAAGATTTGGAAACAGCCTAAGTGCCCATCAGTAGATGAATGGATTAGAAAACTGTGGTACATCTACACGATGGAATACTATGCTGCTGTAAAAAAGAAGGAACTCTTACCATTTGCAACAGCATGGATGGAACTGGAGAGCATTATGCTAAGTGAAATAAGCCAGTCAATGAAGGAAAAATACCACATGATCTCACTCATTCATGGATAATAGAGACCATTACAAACTTTTGAACAATAATAGATACAGAGGCAGAGCTGCCTCAAACTGATTGTCAAACTGCAGTGGGAAGGCCAGAGAGGGTTGGGGGGCAGAAGGGAGGGGAGTAAGAGATCAACCGAAGGACTTGTATGCATGCATATAAGCATAACCAATGGACATAAGACGCGGGGGGGTAGGGGAGGCCAGGGGATTGTCAAGGGCGGAGATAAAAAAGGACACATATATAATACCCTTTGTAATACTTTGAGCAATAAAAAAATTTAAAAAAATAAAAAAATATAAACTCATGCAACTTAACAAAAGGAAGATAAACAATCCAATCAAAAAATGGGCAACGGACTTAAATCGACACTTTTCAAAAGAGGACATACAGAAGGCTGAAAGACATATGAAAACATGCTCGAAGTCACTGATTATACGAGAGATGCAAATCAAAACGTCAATGCGGTATCATCTCACACCTGTCAGAATGGCTATCATCAACAAATCAACAAACAACAAGTGTTGGAGAGGATGTGGAGAAAAAGGAACCCTTCTGCACTGCTGGTGGGAATGCAGACTGGTGCAGCCACTGTGGAGAACAGTATGGAGTTTCCTCAAAAAACTAAAAATGGAACTCCCATTCGACCCAGTGATCCCACTTCTAGGAATATATCCCAAGAAACCAGAAACACCAATCAGAAAGGATATGTGCACACATATGTTCATAGCAGCACAATTCACCATAGCTAAGATCTGGAAACAGCCTAAGTGCCCATCAGTAGATGAATGGATTAGAAAACTGTGGTACATCTACACGATGGAATACTATGCTGCTGTAAAAAAGAAGGAACTCTTACAATTTGCAACGGCATGGATGGAGCTGGAGAGCATTATGCTAAGTGAAATAAGCCAGTCAATGAAGGAAAAATACCACATGATCTCACTCATTCATGGATAATAAAGACCATTACAAACTTTTGAACAATAATAGATACAGAGGCAGAGCTGCCTCAAACTGATTGTCAAACTGCAGCGGGAAGGCCAGAGAGGGTTGGGGGGCAGAAGGGAGGGGAGTAAGAGATCAACCGAAGGACTTGTATGCATGCATATAAGCATAACCAATGGACATAAGACACTGGTTAAACGCATATCTACGGGCATCATAAGTATCAGTTTCATGCCCAACATTGAGTGCACCCAGATGCCCTTCCCACTCTTTAGAACAACCCCCGCCCCCCAGGGAGAGGTTTGGGTAATGCGTGGGTAACGTGGGATTTAGGGAGACAGCGGATGGAGAGTTTCCTTGCACGGCTGCTCATCTAGCTGTTCCTGCCGGATGTTACAGGGACTCTTTAGGAATGCCTCCACCCGCTGCACTGGGAGAAGCCTCCGGACAGGGTCCTCTCTACCTCCAGGGCGAGCACAGGCACATGCTTCTCGAATGACTGAAGCAGTGTGAGACCAGAGATCAATCCCTGGGGGCAATTTTCAGAAGCTGAGGACCTTCCCTGAGCGAGTGAAGGGCTAGTGTCACTTCCCAAGAAGAGCCCACACTGCGAGTCGAGATGCTGAGAAAAAGCAGCGCATGGGCCTTTCCTGGCCGGTGAAGCTGGGAGCCTCTGAGGGAGGCGTGAGGCTTGTGCTGCGAGCAGGTGTGTAGCAGGACGAAGGACAGATGGGAAGGGCTGGCAGTGCAGGCGGATTGGCATGGGAAATTGGTGCCAAGTTGAATGATACCAGTTTTATTTCTGGGCTACTTGTCAGAAGTCACTGGAAAGGCAGGCACCCGGGGCCTTCCGGTGGACACCTGCTCTGGCCTCACCACTCCTCCCTGCCCCGTCTGCTTCCTGCACTGAGCACAGGGGCTGGGCCCCGCTGGTCTCCTCTCTGCTCAGCCCACATGGCAGTGGGCCGGTCGGCAGGGGCTGGGCCCCGCTGGTCTCCTCCTCTCTGCTCAGCCCACATGGCAGTGGGCCGGTCGCATACACAGGTAGCGCCAGCGTAAAGCAAACGGTGGGACTGGGAGAGGCCGGGGAGGGATGACAGGGCGTTGGGCTTGGGTGGATGTCTCATCTGCTAGGGTGTTTGGGGCAGTCCTATGGGCGGAGAAAAGCAGGTTGTATCTGGCCTGACCCTTGAGAAGTCCAGAGTCCGTCTAGTCCCTGCGAGAAAACTCAGCTGCCATCACCATAGACGGGCAGCTCCTCGTACTCACAGAGTGATGGGGATTTTCTGTATTTCGAGTTCTGTTCCCAGGAGTGACATGGTAAACGTTGGTTCCACTGGCTTCTCAATTTGGTTGAGGAACTGGATCTTGAACTGATAATGATAAACTGGGAGCGGGGCAGGGGGAGGAGAGGGAGAGAGAAAGAGAATTTAATCAGAAAAAATTTAAATATAAAATGCTGAGGGAAAAGTCTGGATGAGTACATACCTCTTCCTCCCTCCTCCATAATTCTATTCACAGGTGATAGAATTATGAATGCCTTTTATTTTCTTTTTCTTTCTCTGTATTTCCTAAATGTCTTGAGAAGACTTCTATTGTGTTTGTAAATTAATAATAATAAGCATTATCCAACAAAAGGAGGTAGAACAGGAGTACAGTATATCTGGCATTGTCCCACCTTCTGGATGCGATTCTGTTGGACTACCCCATGTATTCGGTAGGGGTCCCCTTTTATAGATCAAAGAGTATATGCCTTTTGGGCACCGACAAAGGCAAGAGGACACACTGCATGTTTACGTTTGCCTGTTTGATGGGTCAGTGTTGGGGTGAGGCAGAATTCTAGCTGAGACATATGCCTCAGTGACCACAGACCTATATTCCGGGGCAGTTCCTGGGAACTAGTTCTGGGGGGTTCAATGAGCACATTTTCCAATGGAAATAGATAACTTGAGTTCTAGTACTTGGTCCCAAAAGTTTTCTATCAGAGCAAATGTCCTTCTACTGGGTTGTTTGGAAGAGAAAATGTACTTTATTCTTTTTTACCTAAATACAGTCTATATTTCATTAACAAAAAAACACATTGCTTACTAGTAGGCAGGGATTGTTACATATTTCACATTGCATCATCTCATTAACTTGTCATAGCAACTCTATGAGGTAGGTAGTGTAATTATTATCTTCATTTTATAAATCAGAAAATCAGGGCTCAGGAGGCGAAGTAACTAGCTCAAGGTCACACAGCAGCATCTGTGCTCTAGCCTGGACCCATTGCCAAGGTTCCTGAGATGGCCTTGGCTTTGCCTGCATTGTTATACCAACCAGCTATGAGGCTGTTTTCAAAATTCCCCTACCTCATTCCAAATAGGCTGATGGCTGCTCAGACTTCTTTTCCTTGTTGTGCCCATATTCTATAAGTACCTGCAGCGTTTTATTTTTATTTATTTAAAATATATTTTATTGATTTTTTTACAGAGAGGAAGGGAGAGGGACAGAGAGTTAGAAACATCGATTAGCTGCCTACTGCACATGGGGATGTGCCCGCAACCAAGGTACATGCCCTTGACCGGAATTGAACCCTGGACCCTTCAGTCCCCAGGCTGACGCTCTATCCACTGAGCCAAACCGATCAGGGCCCTGCAGCGCTTTACTGGTAGCTCCAAGATTGCAAACAGGCTTAATGTGGCATGACAATTTGATTGAAAGGACTGCCTAGAGCCCTAAGTTGAAATGGGTTCTGAGACCATGTCCAGGCTCTTGAGAAGACAAGCGTCTGTCTTGGACAAAGGATAGGGGATTTATGGTATGCTTGCTGCGTACTTGCCTTTCCTGTTGTAGATACTGACTAGTCCACTAGTCCTGACACAGTGCCTTGCACGTAGTAGGTGCTTACTTAACATTTGTGGGATGAATGACCTGATAGTTCAATTGGGAGTATCAGGATATGTAGTAACATTTAGCAAGATGGAAAATCACCTCTAGAATTCAAGGCCTGAGTTTCAAGCTTTGTTATATGAGAATTCCTACTGGGAAGCAGAGATCCTAGAGCTAGCCATGTGGCCATCCATTTCGTGTACCCAGCATGTGGAAATTCATCATCCTCATGAATCATTATACTAACTCCTAAAAGGCGCATTTCCACTGGAGGTTGGTAGCTGCACACAAACCTAGCAGCTGTGGCTAATGGAGTGTTGCCAACACCCCAGCTGCAGGGTGTGCCTGTATTGCTGGGTTTCTGGGTTATTTATACAAACCTACCCTTTGGCACAAACTGACCTTCCCATTGGGCTTTGCGATGGATTTACTCCAGCGACCTGTACATCGTAGGTGCTTAAATCCTCCAGCCGAGAACAAAGTAGTCTGATACACTCAGGACTATAGGACTGTGGGTGAGAAGTAAGATAAGGGCTGTGGGTCAAGTCCCAGGAAGGGTCCCCAAACCTTTGGGTGGTGGTGGTGAAGACAGGGACTCTGTCCTATGATCCCAGAAGCCTCTGGAGAGGTCTTACACTATTTAAGGTCTGTCTAGGGAACTCTGTTACAAGAGAATAGTGTTATTGGTTGAACTAAGGCCAGAAGGAAAGGTCTTCCCCAAGATACTGGCCATAGGCATGGGTCCAGGACTTGGGGATGATGGGGACAGCATGAGGTGGGAGGACTGAACTCGGGGCAACGTCCTAATGAAGAGGCGGAGCATCTTCCAGAGTACCCAAGGACACCACTAGCAACCAATGTTTACCTAGTTTACTATGTATTCATCGGAAGTCTCCTGGTGCTCAGCCCAGTGCTAAAAGCTGTCAGAGGTAAACAAGTGAGGGTGCAACTGGCAGTATGCATGACATTAATGTGGGCTGATATTTATTTTAACTGCCAAATGTTTTGCATCTATTATCCCATTTAATTCTTATATCATGATCTTTTAGAGCAGGGCTAACGGAAGCACAGAGAGGGTACAGGTAGTAAGTAGTGTAGCTGGGATGTATCTGGCTCCAGAATTAAACTAGTAAAATATTTAAACCGGAGACCAATAGCTTTATGTACCCTAAGCAAAAAGTTGAAGTGTGGAAAGAAGATTTAAGTTTAAAAATGTCATAACAGAATTATCTAATTAAAAATAAACCAGAAGCACCCTAAATATTCAGGAGTAGAGGAATGACTATGGACTCTTAGTGACAATTATGGTAACTACCATTTAGCTCTTTACTGTGTCCCAGACACGGCGCTAATGATTGCACCTAAATAAATATTTCATTTCTCTCTGCAACAACTTTGTAAGATGCCTACTTCGTTCTCCCTCCAGCATCATTGTACAAACAGAGAAGCCGAAGGTAAGGAACTTGCCTGTTGTTGTGCGGGAAGAGCTGGTAAGCTGCAATTAGACGTGAGTCTGCTGATTCCAAGCTCATGTTCCCAGCCATGTGATTTACTCTTATGAGCTCATTAAAAGATACTTTTGGAATGATTTCAATGCTTACAAAAGAGGGGGTGGGGGGACCCAAACAACAACCAGGCTATTAAACTGCACATGTAACATGAGACTGACCCTAAAGCAGAATGCACAGGAGAGGCAGCCACAAAACGGTTAAGAATGCTTATCTCTGGAGAGGGTAGAGTGATTTCTCATCTCTGCTTTTTTACAAGTTCTGCCTTTTCTGCAATAAGCATGTATTCTTTCAGGATCTCGTTGGAAAAAGAAAAGCTTTGAAAAGTATTAAGAAAGAAAGCAAGGGAGTTAGCAGCTGGGAGGGCTTGCGTGCCTGTGTCACCCCTGGCCTCGTGGGCACCAGAGTCCCTGTCTTATCTTCCCAAGGCCGTCTTGGTTATATTAATGTTGCGTCTCCACAGGGCATAGCACACACCAGGCATGGAAGGACTGCGAGGGCCCTTCGTGTGAAAACAAGGCAATAAAGACCTACAGGTGAATAGAACTAATGAGAAAATAGCTCCTATTTGTTGAGATCTACTATGCATTTGGCTACATACTGTTTCACATACGTTGTTTTTGTGCTCATAACAAGACTAAACAAGGACAACATGCTGGTTAGATAGCGTGTTCTACGCCGACCCTTGCTGTCTCCATTCACCCTCTGCCCGCTCTGAACCCCAGGTGTGACCCCACAGCCTACACTGCCCAGGCTGCCTTGCAGGATGGTTTGTGGTTGAGACTGACCTCTTGGGAGGCATCAGCAGGAGATCAGAGAGAGGTCAGGCTGTTTTTCTAGTTCCTTCCTGCTCTGGAGCCTGACAGCACAGTAACTGCACCCCACTCCTCCCCAGCTCCCATTCCCCTGGGCTATTCCCACCCCTCGCTCTTCCTGGCCTGTCGTCAGATTCGGGGTGCAGTGACACCCTACGTTGGTTGCTTTAATATTGCCTGCCAAGTGTAAGGAGTCCTGCACGCTCTTTTTTGGTGACTCAGGCCAGTGGAGTCCTCTTTTCTGCTGAAACCCAGACAGATAGGGTGTCAGTGATCCTGGAGAATCAGAGGAGGCAGAGGCTTGGAGAGCAGTCCAAGGTCCCCCCGATGGTAGGAGGTGGAGCAGAATTTGAACCCAGGTGTCTGTATGATTCCCAAGACCCTTCCTACAGTCTCCTGGGGCTCTGGCTCCGTAAGCTGGATCTGCCCTTTGAACACAAGGGCAGACACTCAGCCCCTGAAGGAAAGCTGTGGTCAACACCTGCTCCGTGAAGCCACCGAGACCAAGTGGCTGCCGCTCTCACCGTGGGCATCCATCCTGGGCTGTCGCTGCCGGGATCCCTCCCACCTGTCCCGGAATGTTCGCCCGGGCGGGGATGAATGTTCCCTGTCTCTGTGCTGGAGATGGGTTTTTGTCTTCCTTTGTTCTTAAATTGCCAGTTGGAGGAGATTGATTTCCATGTCTTAGACGCCATGGCTCCCTGATTCTGGGGCAGGTGCTTGTGTAAAACCCAGGTCCGCTGAGAAGACTGCGAAGGTCCCTGTAGCTCTCGCATCCTCGGAATGAGAAGCATCTGTCCCTCCTCCTCATCCCACGGGGTCTCCCTGGGGTGGGAGCGTTGCAGAAAGTCAGGACCTGCCGTGTGTGTAAGCTGTAGGGGCCGAGTGAGCTCACAGAAGATGTGTGGACCGCGAGGAGGGACAGAGGCGAGGGAGCGAGGGCCCCTCGTGTCCATGGGAGCCCGCTCGCCGGCAGATAGGGACTCCCGCGTTCCCTGCACAAGGAAAGTCACTTTTTTGGAGAAGTCTTGACATTAATATTTTTAAAAAAGAAAGGGCCTTTCATACTGAGAACTAATGTATTATTTATTCTTATTTTGAAATTTTCTATGTGTTTTTCTTGGGAAAAAAGAAAAGTCAACTTGTCTATCATCCCCACGCCTCCTTCCAGAGCAATGGTGTGTTATGAAGATTAAGGGAAAAAGCGTGAGTAATTTTGCTCACTTTATGACATGTTTAATAAGGGTTTTAAAGAGTGATGCAGGGAAAATGCTTTTGACCCCGTGAGTGCAAGGAGGCCAGCCAGCACACACACTCCTCAGGGCAGCAGGACTATTTCAGGTCTGAAAGGTAAAAACCAGGAAATAGTCCAAGAACCCCGATCGAGATCATGCAAACTCCCCCTGCGGCAGGGACGCCGGCCCCTGAAGAGCCTCCTCACCAGTCCTCTGGGTTCAGACACCCTGGCTCTCACCCCGCGTGATCCCACTGGTGCCACTTCAAACAGCTTAGAGTGGTTTCCACAGGCAGCACGGGGAGCATCAGGCTGTGAAATTGATGGAGAGAGAACATTTTTCTTCTTTTCGCTTTTGGGCTCATGGAAGACATGATTCTGAAGCGTTAGATACTGGCTCTGGGAGACAGCATGACTCCCTTTGCGAACATCAAAGCGGCCTGCTTTCCCGTGTATCGATTTTCTCCGGTGGAGATGGGAGGTGGATCTCCTGCTTTCTGCAGCACCGAGGGCTTGGTCCTCCATCTGAAATGCCTCCAACCCAAGAGGGAGGCTGACGATCATGGGACGGAGAGGCCCACGGGTGGTGTTGTGCAGAAGGCCACCACGTGAGGCGGCCAGCCCTTGTGGGGGCGCTGGCGGAATGAACCTGGAGCAGGCTCGAAGGAGGAAGAAAAGGGGCGAGTGGTGGCGTTAGCATGTGTGTGTGTGTGTGTGTGTGTGTGTGTGTGTGCGCGCTTAAGTTGGTGACTACATTGGGCTTAACTGTAACCCCCCATTTAAGTGATACCCAATGTCACAAGATTGGATGCTTGTTCCTTCTGTGGGTAGTTGCTCTTGTGCTGGGTAAGAGGATAGGGGAGTGTGTGTGTGTGTGTGTGTGTGAGTGTGTAGGAATGTTGTGTCATGTGTATGTGTGTGGTTGGTGTCCTGCTGCCCACTGTTTGTGCCGTGGTGTTTCATGGGGCATGTCCTCACCCAGGTTGCAGTTCAGCTCATCACCTACCACTACGTGCTGGGGAGCTCTCACAGCCTCTCGGAAGCTCAGTTTCCTCCTTTTAAAAAGGGGTGCTGTGCTCGCTCACGGGGTAGTTGCAGATGTGACGGCATGTGTAGAAGTGCCTGCTTCTAGAAGGTATTAACCCAGTGACACCTGTTCCTGTCCCACATGCTGGACTGACCAGGCACGGTTCTGAGCCCCACCCATCGGTGCCAGTTTTAGTGGTTCACCCCATTCACACAATCACTTCGTGGCCCGCAGAGGTTTTGTCACTAGGTCAAGGTCACATACGTGGTTGGCAGCAAAACCAATTCTGGACACTCCTTGTCCTAAACCCCAGCCTGCACTCTCTCTCCTGTCTGTGCTGCTTCCTCCGAGCTCTGCCTGGAAATCAGTGAACACCTTCCAAAGAGGTAGCGGGAAAAGCCAAAGACACAGACGCCCCCATCACAGCTGGTCATCTCGCCAACCAGGAGAAGAGTGCTTTGCCAGCTGCAGCAGCAATCCAAGCAAGTTCCCACGCTCCATGGGGGCCCCCAGCGTAGGAAGGGTGGGGGGAGGGGGAGAGAGAGAGAGGTGGGGAGAGAGTGAGAGGAAGAGACCGGAAGAGAGACATGGAGGGGGGGGGGGGGGGGAAAGGAAGAGAGACATGGAGGGGGGGGGGAGAGGGAAAGGGAAGGAAAGAGGGAAGGGAGTGAAAGAGAGGGAGAGATAGGAAGAGAGAGATGGAGCGAGAGATTGGGGGAGGTGTGTGTGGTGAAAGGGGCAAGGGCAGTGAGATCAGAGGCCTAGGGTCAAACCCTGCCATGTGCTACTCACAATGATATGCTTTGGGAAGATTTAACTTCTTTGAAACTCAATTTATTTATTGGAAAAGTCATCAATCACCGTCCCCACCCACCTGTCTCTGCCTGTCACCTATCTCTCGGTCGGTCGCTCTGGGTCGTCGTGAGGACTAAAGAATAAACGAGGTCACTTGTGCCGCACATCCCGCATGGAGCCTGGACAGGGCGCCCCTGGGTGCCACTCCCCTCCCCTCTGCGCTCTGCCTCATCTGACTGCCGCCAGGACTAATTAGATACAAGGAGGATTTCCTCAACTCGGATTCGCTTCCCTCCCTTTCTCTTACAAAACTGGCTCCAAGCTGGTAAAGATTCCTCCTGAGAGTGAGAAGGGAAGTGGGTGACACATCGCCTCCTTCCACTCAGCTCCTGTTCCCCAGTTCCCTGCCACGCTGTCCTCTCCCAGTGTTTCCCGAGTTCTGGCGGACGGCTGGACGGCTGCAGAAAATAGATCCTTTGATGGTTGTGTTGAAATATTTTGGGACCCAGAGGAACGAGGGCCTAGCTAGTCATCCTCTGTGCAGCTACAGCCAGGAGGCGATTTGTATCTTGCCCAGCCAGACCCCGCACTAAAATGTATAGTGCAATTAGATGTCCTGGAAGAATACGGGTTGTGGGTTCTCTGTAACCGGGGCTGGGCAAGTCTGTTCTTTCACGAATTGGTACCCACTCATCAGACGCTGGAGGCGGCCAGCGAAACAGTGAAACTCAGCTTTGGGGGCCTGAGTCAGAGCTGATGGTGGCCACGGTGGGTGGGGAAGGGTGCAGCTCTGGTGGCTTGGATTACAGGCTTCCTGCCAGCACCGGCCATAACTCTCTGTGGTGATGGGATCTACGTCTGTGCTCTCTGCTCCAGCCACCACGCACTTGAGCACTTGAAGGGTGTCAAGGGTGATGGAGGAATTACGTTTTTTTATTTAATTTGATGCAAATAGTTTAAATAGCCACGTGTGGTTGCCGGCGGCCATATTGGATGACGGTGTTACACTGACTGCAGCACCGGTGAGCCGGCTCCCACACAGGCGGAGTCTCACCCGCGTGGGATCCCAATAAGGGGTTTAGGACTTGCGCACCGGAAGGACTGAGGCAGAACTGGGGAGGGTTTGGAGGGCCCGAGGAGGGGAGGGGCCAAGCAGCCACAGTGTATCACTGGAAGCTCGGTCAGGGGCTGGGGGTTTGGCTTCTACCAGCTTCAGGCAGCCCTGCCTCCAGGATCACCGGCCCTGTAGGTCCGATTCGCATCCATATGGGCAGCTGGTAATAAAGAGACCCGAGTGTGGTCTCCAGGGCCCTCCTGGCCTGTCTTCCTGGGACAGCACTGAGCACATGCCGCGTGGCGGGGTTTGGTCTCCCCCTGTCCCTCTGAGGCAGGGACTCTGCCTGCCTGGCTCAAGGAATGTTTGAAGAAGAAATGAGTAAGTGAGCACATCAGTTTGGGTAGCTGCTGTGAGAGTACTGCTGCCCCCATGCGATTCTTGGGCCTCCTTAATAGGAAGGGAGCTCACACCGCAGCCTGGGGTGGTCGAGCACGAGGGACCTTGGTGAAGGGAGGAGCTCAGCTTGGTTGTGCTGCTGCTCTTTCTTCCCCTCGCCCTTCTGTGGACACTCCTCTCCCTCCCCCACCTCCAGGCCCCAAGCAGATCTCCTCAGGCTGGGCCAAGCTCCTCACGTCACACGCACAGCCCAGCCCTGGAAGCAGAAAATGACCCTTCTTCCCAGCTGATTGCAAGAAGAAAGCAGCGCCCCCCCTCTCCTGCCTCGGTCACCCCCACAGGCAGACCAGGGCAGGTTGCTGGGGTGACGACAATCACTCAGCAGTTGTTGGGAGATCTGGGTCTGAATGCTGGCGCTGCCAAGGATCCACTGGGTGATCCTGGGCAAATGAATCCCCCATTTGGGCCTCGGTTTACCTGTCTGTGAAATGGGCGGGTTGAACAGTCCCTCAAAATGCTAGCACTCCGGGATTAAAGTAGAGCCAGTGAACGGTGATGATCAGAGAGGCTTAATTACTCCGGGTGGCTTTGCTGTGTAAAAGATGAGCTGGTTTATGGGGCGCAGACACAGTGTTTTGGCCAGGTTCAAGCCTCGGACTAATGAAAGGACAAGGTCCTCTCATTGCCACGTGCAAGTCCCAGCTGGAGGTCAGGGCCCTCCCAGCACAATTATAGCCAACGGCTGTGGTTGTAAGCTTGAACCTATGGTCCGAACACGTGGCCACACGTGCCTTGTGGGAGAGTTCAGGTGCATATAGTTGAGTGAGGTTGGAACTCACGAGAATGCTGTAAACAACGTGACCACGCCCCTACTTTGCCTCGTGGCATCTGCTATAAAATAAAGACACGGCTTGTGGGTGCTGGCGCTGTCTCCTCATCAGGGAGCAGCGTCCCACCGAGACCCAGCTTTCATTCTCTTGTCTGTCTTTTCTCAATCCTTTCCCCCCACTTGGTTTACCTGTGGCCGCAACTCTGGTTAATCCAAACGGATGTCTCACTGGCACCCTGTGGCCTGTGGCGGGGGAGCTCCCGGAAACAGGAGGCCTTCCACGTTCCCTCATCTGCTCCCAGGTACAGGCCTCTCCACCCTCGAGGCATAGGCCGCAGGGGGGACCCTCTGCCCTCAGGTGGGAAAGATCCTGTCCTCACCCAAGTACTCTCAGAAGCTACCACCCACCCACGGCGGATTTCTGTGGTTCCTAGGCTGGCTTGGCCCAGGGAAGGGAAATCTAACTGGAGGGCACAAGTCCAGATAAACAGAGGAATCCTGCGCCTAGAAAATAAGTGGCCGGGAGCTTGAACTTGGGAGCCTGGGGGTGAAAAGGAGGTCTGGACTGGGAGCCGATGTGCCTGGTGCTAGGCCTCCCTCCAGGCTGTGGGCAGATCGCCCCATCAGGGTTTTGCTCTCCTTTTAAAAGGGGACATATAGCAACAAGCCTGGCCAACTTGCTTGGCTGATGTGGGAGCCACAAGGAATCCATGGCTGCATCTCATGTTTTGCATAAGATGCTGTGCAAATGCAAAATGATGTGATGGTGCATTCACCTTCTGCAGGAGCAACTATCTGCATGGAAGCAATCAAACAACACAACACAGCCCCCCCCCCCCCCCAAGCATGAGCTAACTCACTCACGAGCTGGTTTAAGGATTAGGCAGAAATGTGAATGGCAACAGATGTCGCCTGGCTCCCTCCAGGAAAATGTAGGCTTCATTGGAGTATTTCTCTGCTGGCTTCAGCCCAAGCCGTGGCCACAGCCCTTTCTCTGACCTCCCGTTCAACCCAGGGAAGGGCAGGGGCTTGGTTTCTGCCCGAGGTGAGGGTCTGACTGGGAAACATTGGCAGCTGAAATTCATCTTGGCAAGGCCTTGACAGGGCCATGATCTCCTGTAACATCAGCTAATTCAAACTTTTGGGGAAAAGAGGAGCCACAAATGTAGCCTGGAGCTGTATTCCCCATGGGGGCCAGGAGCAGAGGAAAGCACAGGGTCCTAGCCAGGATTTGGAGACACCACCCGGTCCCTGTAACAATGAGACCTTCAGGGCACCCTGGCAATGGGTGAAGAGAGGCCAACCCTCGGGTAACGGGCCTGGAGCACCAGCACGGATTGTTCCAGAAAGAATTCAGGCTTTTCTGTTAGCACTTGGCAGCACGGTGGCCACATTCTTGGGAGGAGCGAGGCCTTGTCAGTATCACTGCATGGAATCTGTGCAGTTTCAGAAACACTAAAACCGAACCGGAAGCCATCCCAGGAAAGGACTTGGGGGAACTTCTGGGCCCTTAGGTAGCGCGAAGGCTGCGGGGCCCGCACTCACCTTTGAACGGGGCCTGGGCTCGCGTCACCAGGAAGAGCTGCTTGCTCTTCTTGCTCTGCCCGCCCTGGCGGATGTGGTAGCCCAGCGTGTTGCAGCGGCCCTTCTTGCAGTCCAGGCACAGGCCCTGGCTGAAGCTGTCCATGCCGCTGCACAGGTAGGCCGTGCTCTGCAGGTTGGGGTGCTCCAAGGAGTCGATGAAGAGGTGCACCGACCGCTCGTGGGCGCATTTTATGGTCTGGGTGAAGGCTGGAACACAGGGCAAGAGGGACGTTAGCCACCTTTAATCCAACGCCCCTTCAGGGCAGAGGAGCAGCACGTGAGGACGGGGAGGGGGTGCTGCTGAGGTCGACCCGCTGTCAGTGGGTCATGTCTTAAGTGGCCGAAAACGTCAGAAAGAGGAGACCCGTCTCAGCCGCTTAGTGCGGCGGCCTGGTCCCCGGCACCGCGAGACCACAGCGTGCTACGTACGGTAGGTGTTTTGAAAGGAACTCCAAGTCACTAAGAAAATATCAGGTTATCTAAGCAAGCAGGACCGTGTAATTCCCCTGGAAACATTTCTTTCTAAAGTGGTTGAAAACGCACATGCTGATGCCTCGGTGGTGAGTTGGCCGGGAAAGGCTGTGGGGGATGCCGCTGCTCTTACTAAAGCAGCGGTTCTCAACCTGTGGGTCGCGACCCCTTTGGCGGCCGAACGACCCTTTCACAGGGGTCGCCTAAGACCATCCTGCATATCAGATATTTACATTATGATTCATAACAGTAGCAACATTAGAGTTATGAAGTAGCAACGAAAATAATTTCCTGCATATATATTTACATTATGATTCATAACAGTAGCAACATTAGAGTTATGAAGTAGCAACGAAAATAATTTTATGGTTGGGTCACAACATGAGGAACTGTATTTAAAGGGCCAGAAGGTTGAGAACCACTGTTAACTAAAGGGAGGGAAACGAGGGCTGGGTGCGCTAGTGGCTCCAGGAAGGGTCTTTGAGAGCCCAGGCCTCTGACGGTCTCCCTTCTGCCCCGAAACAGCCATTGCGTCCCTGGGTAACTGGCCTGGGACACCAGCTGGGGGATGGGCTTCCAGAGAACACAGCCCAGGGACCAGGTCCTTCCGGCCCTAACCCCTCCAGCAAGCTTAGGAGGTTTCGCTACCTTTTGTTTTCTTCCCCTGAAGTCTCCAAATCTTAACCTCATCTTTAGTAAATGATGCTCCAAGAGTGTTGAGGAGCCACCACCAGGCATGGGAAGTACCTAATGGGAAGGCGGAGCACAGGGAACTTTGCCCAAAGCTCTTTCCCGAAGAGCCGTCACCTCGGTTCTTGGTCCCTAGCGGCTGCCCCCGCTCATCCGCTCCCTGCATCTTCACACAGTTCCTGCCTCTACTCCTGCATCTGCACGCAGCTCCTCGAGGCAGCTGTTACCAGTGAAGACACTCAGCAACTCCCTCGAGCTCACCTGGCCTCACCCAGGCGGTGAGGATGGTAAAGCAGCAATCAACTTCCCTTCTGCCCAGCGACGGTGGTGAGAACCACCCCAGAATGGGATCACTTCCCAACACAAGGATGAAGAACACGGAGAAGAACCACGCCGAGGATAGGCAAGCTAAGTAAATGGACTCGGCCCCATCACTTTGGAGTTTAGCACACAAGAGCCAATAGCACTCATTGGTCAGGGAGGCACGTCCTGGGCTGCTAGCTACTAAGCGCCATCCTGGAGGTCTGTGCTGAACTCTGGGAGGTGTGGGCCTGGGAGGAGGGCTGGATGGACAGGCAGCGTGGAGGGGCGATGACTCCAGGGGGATGTAAGGAATGGCACGGGAAGTGCCCAGAAGGTTCTCTCAGGCGTGGGCGGCTGGAAGGCCGGGCGTCCGGCCAAGATGAGATAATGTCGAATGTAAAGGTCCTCCTGATATGGGAGAGGTGGTGGTGACGCACTCACAGAGAGCGTGTTCTCAGCGGGTGTCGGATGATCGGGGTGAGACAGTGGTGTGCGGCGGTGGGCGTCGCCAGCTGGCTTTCAGTGAGCTGGCATGCTTTAATTAGGATAATATTTTGTAATAACGAGAAATTTGAAATGTTTATAGAAAGTGTGGTATTTGCTGTCAGTTTTGTGTTTTGATCCTGTGCCTGTTATCAATGTACCTGTCAATGTTTTGGATTTGAGAGAGACGTGGGCTCACAACCCAGATGACGCCACAGTCGGTGCTCGCCCTGAGCTACGGGAAGTCATGAGGACGTATTTAGAGCTGAACTTTGAACGGGAAGAATCTCAGTCTGTCCGGGAGGACCGGCTGATGAAACCTCACCGGGTGGGAGGAGGATTCCCACTCTGTGAGACCAGGGATCAGGAAGTCCCGTCTATTGTGTGGATCCTCATGGGAGCCAGGACAGTGGAAACCGCCTGAGCGAGGAAGGGTCTGGAGAAGGTACAATAGCCACAGGCATCAGGACTCCACTTTGAGAAGGACCACTACCTACCCCAGGAGAGACTGCACCGCGTGGGGGTCAGGGTGGGGATTCCTGGTGGTGCCCTCAGCTCATCCTCAGAGCTTGGGCTCCAAGGACCCCTGTCTGAAAAGAGGAGGGGCTGCTGGGGGAACTCACTGCCACAAGCCCCCCTCTGAACGGACTTGGTGAGCACACACCCGGGGCCCCCATCCTTGCCAAATGCTTCCCAGAATCCACACAGTGGGTGGATTCCACTGGATCCAGAGGCCCCGTGCTAGCGTAGGGAGTGCAGGCCAGTGCTCTTGGCCGCGTCTCCTTCCTCACCATTTAGGCCGTGCTTGGTGATGTGCTTGTAGAGATCTAGGAAGTGGCAGCCAGGCTGGAAGGAGCCCCCGTTGGGGTAGAAGTCATAGTGTGCGACGGGCTCCTTGATGCCCACACTCAGGCCCATGTGCTCCCGGGTGAAGGTGTGGATGGCGTCCACAAAATTGGCGTCATCTGGTGAAAGACGGTCGTTGGGGGAAGCTCCTTCAAACATAGGGCCGGCAGCGTCCAACCCTGACGGAGAGCAAGGGCAAGGTTCAGTGGCACCAGGGAAGGAGAGGGGAAGTGCTCTTTTCAGCTTTTTCACGTTGTTACACATTCATGAGTAGCAGGAAGAAGAAAATCCCTGGGCCTAATCTTTCTCTAGGAAATCTTGCCACAACCTTTGCGCAGTAAAACCCCAGTACTTCGTGGTGCTGAAAATTGAACACAGGCTGCGCATTATCTGTGGGGAAGAGCGGCTTGCAGGAGCTATGCAGTGATGGAGATCAGGTTATGAGGGAATGCTTGATTTATTTAAGCAAATCAGTTTTAAGTGCTTCTCAAGCTACTTTCAGGAGCATCTGTTTGCATACAAAAAACCCACTGTGCTCCTGGTAAGTAGCTCTTGCCTACCCATCGAACACGGATTTATTTGCCAGCATGTCGTCAATAATTTTCCCAAACAAGCTGGCTTTCCTCCTACACTCATGTCATCTCATTGGCCTGTCCCGCCCAGCCTCGGGACATCACGTTCCCTGGTGAGAATACTGTGAGCAGATAGGACTGCCCAAGCTCTGGGCCTCCAGGGCCAGCCGTGTTTGCCTGAGGCGAGTGGCAGCTCCTGGCTGAGCCCAGGTGGGGAGCATTTATGCACGCAAATTTTTGTTCTCCTTCCTTCACCTTCTCTGGAGGGCCCTGTGATGTCCCACAGGAGCCCTGGCTTTCATCCCTGCGGGGGGCGAAGGAGCGGGCAGGGGGCCTGGGCACTCTGCAGTCACACACAGAATGTCTTGGTGATTTATATTCGCGTCTCCATCAGGCTGACTGCAAGATGTCAACAGGGGAATCAGCTGCCTCTGACGTGTGGGCCTGGCTAATAAGGCCCAGAATGAAGCGGGTCCTGGGCTCTGGGGTTCTGGCTCAGCCTTTAGGTCCGGTTCCTGTGGAGGGAGGGTCTGCTCACACCCAGGCTACTGAGTGTTACATCACAGCCGTGGGGGTACAATGATTGGTTTGGGGACCAGGCCTCCCAGTCACCAGTAAGATGAAAAAGAAAAAAAAAAGGATTCTCATAATGACAGATTTACTTGGTTTACATGTCTGCCATTATTCCTATCTTTTTTCAAATTAAATGTCTTCTTTTATGAAGTAATGATAACAGTAGGTAGTAGTTGCTAAAAATGTTCTTACTTGATAAAATGAAAGGTCATAGCAATGCTACTCATCTTACATTTCCTTTGGATCGTTTTAGCCTGTGAATGTGGGTTTAGCCTGCTCGGTCTTGAAGGATGAGTAGGAGTTTGAGGTAGACTAGGGCTGGGTGGATGAGTGGCAGTAAGCTACTCCAGGCAAAGGGAACAGTGCATGCAAAGGCCCGGAAGCACAAGAGGCCACGGCGTGTTTGTAAAGGGGAGAAAAGCATGGTGCTCTGGCAGCCTAGAGTCACCGGAAGGGAACTGCCGGAGGAGACCCTGGGGCTCTGGGGCCACGGCACTGAGAAGGCCTTGCCTGGGCCATTGTAGGAATCCTGGGCCTCGGGGGTGTGGCTGGGGAACCGTCTGATCAGGTGTGCTTTCCTGATGTGACGCTGGGGCAGCCTGAGGAGTGAGGCTGGTGTCAGGGACACCTGGGAGGAGAGGCCAGGTGTCCCTGGGTATCCAGGGCTATTTCCTGTGGAGAGCGGGTACAGTGTTTGGACAGGTTCAAGCCTCGGACTGAGGAGAGGGCACAGTCTTCTCATGGCCACATGCAAGTCCCAGCTTGGAGGGCAGAGCCCTCCCAGCACAATTATAGCCAACAGCTGTAGTTGTAAGCTTGGACCTATGGTCCGAACACGTGGCCCCACGTGTCTGAGTAACGTGGGCTTGATAGAGTTCAGGTGCATGTAATTGAGTAGATTAGAACATTGTAAACATCTTGACCATGCTCTTACTTTGCCTCGTGGAATCTGGCTATCAAATAAAGACTTGGCTTGCAGGCCTGGTCGCTGTCTCTCCATCAGAGAAGCAGCGTCTCGCCGAGACCCAGCTTTCATTCTCTTGTCTCTTTTTTCTAAATCCTTCACCG
>NW_005371136.1:526684-538877 GCF_000412655.1 Myotis brandtii
AGGTTCACCCTGGCCGTGCTGGCGCAACAAAATTTCCGAGTTGGTGTAGAGCTCGGGGTGAGGTTTTTGGTGCAGAGCTTCCTCCCTCAATCCAAATGGGTCCCAGAGTAAGACCCACGTGTTTCACAAATGTGGAAACTGAGGCACAAACATAGCTGATGTTACAGCGGAGGTAGTGCTGTGGTTTTTTTAACTGGTTCAGGTTAGGCTTTTTAAACTATAGGTTGAAAAAGAAACTTTCCTGCTACAAACGTGTACAGAAGGTCTACTTTTCTGATCCTGTTTGGCCTGACGAGGCGAGGCATTTGTTTGAGGGAAGGCAGTGGGAGTGGAGGCTGCGATTTCCGCCTTCTCTCGGAACAGCTGCCTATGGCGGTGCTTACGTTTCACACGGCGCTCCCAGTCCTCCCGTGAACCCCAACACAGCGCCAGGGAGGGGGGGCGTGTTCTTTGTGAGCCTGTCGGAAAGCATGTGCGTGCCCCACGCCCCGCGCAGTTTGGAGACGACAGTGGTTAGTCATCAGGCATGGGTACCTGTAATTCTCCCAATCTTGTGCTTCCCGCCGATGTAGCTGCCAGCAAACCCCGAGACGTGCGCGCCCAGGCTGTACCCGATGAGATGAACGTTGCTTCGGGAAAACGGAGCCGATTCCTGGAAGGCAGGGGAGACGGCTGCAGGCAGGGAATTGCTGCCTGGATATAGGCCTCCGTGGGTGCAGCTTGTTCAGGCTCCCACCCTGTTCTTTGTACCTGATCACAAACGAGTCGCTTCGTTCACACTCTGGTTCCTCCCCTTGGGGACTCCATCCTCCCTCCTTTCAGGCTCAGCAGCCTGGGCCCTGCCTGGTGCTGCTGCCGCCTGCCTGCCCGTCTTCCCCGGATATGAGTGCCCTGCAGAAGCGACCCCACCTGTTCATGTGTGTGGGGTTAGGTGGTTGCCAGGGTGTGTTTAGATCCCTTAGTGCAGGGGTCCTCAAACTTTTTAAACAGGGGGCCAGTTCACTCTCCCTCAGACCGTTGGAGGGCCGGACTATAGTTTAAAAAAAAAAACTATGAACAAATTCCTATGCACACTGCACATATCTTATTTTGAAGTAAAAAACCAAAACGGGAACAAATACAATATTTGTATTTGCATGTGGCCCGCGGGCCGTAGTTTGAGGACCCCTGCCTTAGCGTGTCCAAGGGCTGAACATAAAAGGAATAGTGAGTGGGGAGGAGAAGAATAGTGGATGGGGATGGGGTGCAAGTGGTCTCGGTCCCGGGCCTTCCCATTCCTGGGAGTGTGGCAGAGAGGTTCTCCTGTCTGGGCTGGGGTTGGAGACCAGCTGATGCACTTGGCCTCGGAGGGGAAGGGAGAGGAAGGGAGGCTGGGCAGGTCTTACCTCCAGCCACCGGAGAATTGCCGCGACCTCCTGGCCCACGAGACGGGTGTTGCGGACGGCGATGGCGTAGTGGTTTTGGGCCAGGCTGATCCAGTCTGCCAGCGCCACGTTCACTGGCTGGGCCAGCTGGGACTTCAGCGCGGCCACCATCTGCCAGATCCAGTCTTCCAGCAAGCCGTCCACCTGCCGTGGGCCCACAGGACCGTCAGCATCACCAGGAGGGGCACTGATGTCCTCTTTCTCCCTATCCACCCCCTTTTCTTCTCCAACTCTTGCCTAACACTGGGTCCTTCTCTCCAAGAGAAAGGGCTTGGCAAGGGGTTTCCCAGCCCCGGTGCTGAAATGACATTTGGGGCCAGATGCTTGTATGCTGTGGGCTGTCCTGTGCACTGTAGGAGGTTTAGCGGCATCTCTGGCCTCCATCCGAGATGCCAGCAGCACCCTCTGTCCCCAGTTATGAAAACCAAAAATTCTCCTGACTTTGCCTAATACTTCCTGGGGGCTACCACCTCCAACCCCCAACTGAGAACCACTGTGTCAGCATTTCCCTATTTTAGGACTCGCCCAGCCTTGAAACAATGGAAACATTTGTGTCAATCGGGTACTGAAAGCGGACATCTCCTTCCAGCGTTGGCAGCCACACCAGCCCCTCCCTGATGCCTGCTCTGCTGTACCTCTGAGTCCCACCCAGGTCCCCCGCCCGCCCCCGCCCTCACTGCATCCTGCTTGCTTTAGGGACTAGCACCAGGAGCCAGAACATAGAAGGAGCTCAATAAATATTTATGGGGAATTGTTCTATGTATGCACCTTGTTTGAGAACCAATTTGCAGGGCACTTCTGACGGGTTCACAGAGCAAAGACATTTATGCTGTGTCTTAAAGGATAACTAGGAGTTCTCTGAGAAGAATGAGGGTGGCAGCTGGATGTGGTGGTGGTTGAGGGGGGAGGTATCTAGAAGGAAGAGCACGGGCAGAGGTGCAGATGGCAGAGGGGAAGCCTGGTATGTCTGGGAAGAGGCGAAAAGGAAGGTGTGGTTGAAGACTAGCCGGCAGAGGTGCAGAGCAAAGCTGATGGCTTGGCATGTCCCCCGGGGAAAGATCCATTCATTTAGTAAAGATTTCCCCAGCCCTGGCTGGGTAGCTCAGTTGGTTGGGCCTCAATCTATGTTAAGTCCCTTCTCTAGGGGCAGAAAAGTCCCCCACCACTTTCCTTGCCAACTCCCATTTCTCTACGGGGACCCCTTTAAATCCTGGGGGGGAAGTTGCTGGCGGGCTGCAGGAGCCTCTGTGCTATTCTGGGATGGCAATAGAAGCCACCCACCTCGTGGCTGCACCCACGTGGCAGCATGTGGCGCCCTACTCCCCTCGGAGGCCAGGCACGGGGTCTGTTTGGTTCATGTGCGGTTGCTAGCCTGCGCGTGGCAGGCTCTGGGAGAATGCGTGTTGAAAGAGCGGTGTGGTAGATGGGCCTCTTTTGTTCTCGAGAGCAGACAGATGAGGGTTTCAGGAGAATTTCCAACTGGATGACAGGGGAAGGTTTCCAAGTCATAAACCAGACCCCCGAGTCCTGGAAGTTTCTTATTGTGCATTTAGCTTGAAATTGTGGGCGGGCTGGTAACCAGGAAGTCAGAATTCCCGCTTGGAGATGAGGCCTCACTTAGTTTGACTTCAGTTATTGCCCACAATATTCTCTTCCTTTCTTCATGGTAATAGCATTCTTAGCATCGCTAAAGGGCCACACTTCCTCTGAGAGACTACACATGTCTCAGCCACCTTTCCATCTAGGTATGGCCCATGGATGCAACTGGAGGCACTTCACAGATGCTTCCGGGAGGCCGACCTAAAAAAAGCACTCTTTTATACCAAAGCCAATGAATTGTGTACTTTAAATCAGTGGTTCTCAACCTTCTGGCCCTTTAAATACAGTTCCTCATGTTGTGACCCAACCATAAAATTATTTTCGTTGCTACTTCATAACTGTAATGTTGCTACTGTTATGAATCGTAATGTAAATATCTGATGTGCAGGATGGTCTTAGGGGACCCCTGTGAAAGGGTCATTCGACCGCCAAAGGGGTCACGACCCACAGGTTGAGAACCGCTGCTTTAAATGGATGCATTGTATGGAATGTGAATTATATATCAATAAAGTTGTTAAAAAACCCTGCTCTGACTCCTTTGTACGCACCCTTTGCTATCTGGAGTAAAGATGTGACGGCTAGTGCTCTCGCTGCCGTCTGGGACTTACGAGGACGAGGGCCACATTGAAGGCAATGAGCTGGGTCCTTGAGGACGTCCCATTGCCCAGTTTTGGATTACCTGTCTCTGGGTTGTTATGTGACAGAGACAACATTTCACTGAGAGACGATGTCCTTGGCTTCCTACCTCCTCTTGCGAGTCATGCAGCTTCACCTGCATGGACCGCAACCCCTGTGGGCCCTCATGTGCTGGGTGACCTCTCTGAGTCACATTTTATCACCTGAAACTCGGAGATAATGATGTTTCCCCTCCCGGCTTACTCATGGAATTGAGATCATCACTGAGATAGTGTGTGGGGAAGCACTTGGAAAATTAGAATGTGCTTTACAAAAATTATTATGCATGAAGCTGTTATCACCAGCTCCCGATCTTTTTATTAGAACTGAGCACACGAGGGAGGGAGGAAAAAAAAAAGAAAATGTAAGAGCAGAGAGCAAAAAAGATGTGTCAGCATTTCCTACCGACCACCCGTGGATGATCATCACCAGCGGCAGGGAGGCGTTGAAGCCGCACTGCTGGAGCGTGTCTGCGCGGTGGAGCTGAATCTGACAGCCCCTATCAGTCGCCCCTTCAAAGAGCAGGAACCGGGTCTTCGTCTCCTGCAACGTTTCATTTTTTCTAGCAGCTCGAGTGCTCCTTTCAAACGGCTCTGCAATAGAAGAGGAAGGAGGGTGCTTAGCCCGGCCTCTCTCCCACCTCTGCCGGCTCTGGGACCACCCGCAGGTTCTGAAGAACACCGGCCAATGGGGTTCCTGTGAGGTGCTGGAGACAGTGATGAGCCACAGCTTTGGGGGCCCCCAAAGAACATTTCCAGGGGAATGACCACTTCTGGGAGATGATGGAGGGTGGCCTAGGAGGACCCAACACAGAGGTGGGAGGGCCATCCCTCATCCTGCCATCCGGTGACCCTAGGACCAGCCCGTCAGCAGCTAGAGTAACTGGAGGACACTAGGCATATGGGAGAGGCGATAGGGACAGAGGCTCCGGGAGGACGAGGATTTCACCCCAAATCCCACTGCCAATAAGTGGCAAAGTCGGGATTTAAACTCACGTCTCTCTGGTGTCTGGCATATAATCAGCAGCTACGTAGGCCTGTGTGGTTAAAATAAGGACAGAGTGGAGCACTCAGCACTTTGCATTTTTGATCTGTGAAACCCTTTCTGCGAAAATTTACCCCAGTTGCCCTCACAGGGCCAATTCTGTCTTATATGTATTTACTCTGGATTTAGCTGGGAGGATTAGGAATCGATGGATGGGCATGACATAGAAGAAATTTTTTTTTTTTACTTTGAGTAGTTCACAAAAATTCATGGTAGAAGAAATAGAAATGAAGAGAAAATAAAGGCAGTACAACCTTTACAAAGACAGAAAATGTAAATAGATTAGCACCCTAACACGCACAGTATGTGATCCTCGCAGGCTGCTGGAGATGGGCCACAGATTTTATCCCGAGCTTCCTATTGGCCAAAGCAAAAAGGGAAACAGGAGCAGTTATAGGATTCATGGCGTCTAGTTGCTCACACTCTCCTGAACCTGAAGCCCAAAATAGTTTCCTTATGGGTTACTGTAAAAGGTCACCGGGCGAGGCAGAGGCCATTTCTTGAGCATCGTTCCCACACAGTCAGCAAGTTTCACGTGGCTGACTCTGAGAGTGGTCTCCAGGCCTCACTGGAAGCAGTGGCTGCAGCGCCAAACAGCATTTACGTCACAGTGAATCTCTGCGAGGCGCTTTACTGTAACCCAGCAGTAGCCTCACGATGGAGGGAGGCAGGGCCACTTTGGGTCACATTTGGGGTGGAAGGAGTGGAGCTCTGGAGCCTGCGTGTCTGAGCCGCCATGACTGTCTGGTTGTCCCTGTTGCAGAACACAGAATACTGGATCCTCCTCAGCCACACCACGGCTTCGAGAGCTCACTGCTGTGGCCCACACCCACACCTTCACTGAAACCCCTCCCCCAAGCATCAGCTCCACACAGAGCCAGCTCTTGGCTGGGCATCTCTACCTGGGGACAGGTTGGTCACTGCAAACCCAGAGAGGCCAAACTGGGTTGGTTTTCGTTCCTCCCAACCCATTCTTCCTTCTTTCTACATTTCCTATTGTGGTTTGTAACACCATCATTCATCCATGCAATTTCTCAAGCTAGGAAGCTTAGAGCTGTCCTGAGATGCCCTGTCGGTCCCCTTGGCAACCCCCTGGGGCCATCAGGATTATATCCCAGCTGCCTTTGCTGCTGGGCTGGTCTAGGACCATATCTTTATGTTGTTGTGTTGGTGGTATTGTAATAGACTTGTATATGTTTTATATTTAATTTGTTTACTTATAGAATTAGTACATGCTAGGCATATGTATACAATCTGAAAAATGCCCAAGTGAATAAAGAATCTCACTATTCACAAAACCACACAAGTAATATTTGGAGTATTTCCTCCCAACTGTTTCTTATACAGGTGTTTGTTTCATGGGTACTTATGTGGAGTGTCTATAACCGAGACCATATTATGTGAATGGTTTTCACCTGGCATAATAATTTCTTATAGCATTAAGATTCTTCAAAAATGTGCTTTTGAAAAGTGGCATAGTTTGCTTACTTGTTCCATTTTTGTTGGACATTTAGGTTGTTTCCGGGTTTCTCCTTTTTTCTATTACAATGTTCTGATGACCATTTTTATACATAAATTTTTCTCTGAATCTATGAGAATTTTCTTAGTATAGATTCCCAAAAGTAGAGTCATTAGCTCCTTAGGTGTGATCTTATTTATCTCTCTTTTTATATGCATATATATCTAGATTGATTTTTAGCACCTTTTAAGCTAATATTTATTTAGGGCTTACTCTGTGCCAGGGACTTTTCTCACATTCTTGTTTGTATTAACCCAATTAAGCCTCAGAGCAAGTCTGTGAGTGAGCTGTGAGGACACCTCACATTCTGTTATGAGTGAGGAAATTTCTTGCAATGGTATTCAGTAGGAGCAACTCCCTCCCCAGGCACGTCTTCTGAAATCATCATTTTCTCGTGTCTTTGGAGAAGATAAAGACACACCAATGATAACAATCTAGGGGTATGGAAGGAGACTTGCCTTGGGGTAGTGACCACACAATACATTATACAGATGATGTGTTATAGAATTGTACACCTGAAACCAATACAATTTATTAACCAATGCCACCCTAAGAATCAGGGATGAGGCGGTGGTTTTGAGAGACTATTAACTACGGTAAGTGGTCAAATCCCTTGAGGGAGTCAGCCCCGTGTCATCTGGAAAGTGAGGTGACAGGCTGGGGAGGCTTGGGGTTCCCTCCGTGTGATGGCAAGATCCCGAGGCGGCAAAGCTTCCTCACATCAGCCAGAAGAAGCTGGGTGCAGCCATTATGTTTCTAATATGACATTCCTTGCAGCAATGATTTCTCTATTCCTAAGTGAGCCCTCAGGTTTGAGGGGTCCTAATAGTTCATACAGGAACAAATGATTTCATTTTCTTTTGGGTAAGGACATCATTAGGTGGGTGGCTGCAGGCAATGAATGAGCTGGCACAGGGGACAGCCAAAGGTTCTGCAGTAGAGGCCCCAGGAGTCAGGCCCTGCCTTCTGCCCGGGATGCCTGGGCTGGGGCCTCCACTCAGTTCAATGTTTATCCCCCCCTGCCCCCCGCCAGGTGCTGCTGCAGCTGGGGACACAGGTGCCTAAGACAGGAGCCGCAAGCATTAATATGCCCCAGCTGTTTGTGAAATATCTTCACATTCGTGCTGTAAATTGCTAATGTGTGTTAGTGTGTGTGTGTGCATGTGCGTGCATGTGTGTGTGTGTGTGTGTGTGTGTGTGTGTGTGTGTGTGTGTGTTGATTTCCTTTTATTAATTCAACTACTGAAAATATCCTCAGACCTGGGACTAGGGGAGAGGGCCTCTGCTCAGGGTGGGACAAACCTGAGATAAACACAGCCATAGCTCTGACCTTGGCTGCTGTGGCCAGGCCCACGATCCGTGCATATCAGCACTGACTTCGTAGTTTCTAGGACGACTCATTCATCCTTCTTTCTGCCAACACTTCCCGAGTACCTGCTCTGTGCCAGGCATTCTTCCACAAATGAAACTTGCCTACAGCTCAGTAGATTTTGGAGCAAGTATCAGGTTTTCTTCCTTATTCTTTAAAAAATGTAGTTGGTGCACAAAAGCGGAGTAACAGCAGAAAACAAAATGCTAAAAAATACACTCGCATCCTCATCATCCAAATGGATTGGCTTTTTATTTTCCTGTATTCAGAAGCAAATGTATTTTTCATGTAACTGTGCAGCTATAGCTTGCTTTTTGCTTTTTTTCATTTCGCATTACATAATAAGAATCTCTCCATATGCCTACAGTGTTCATACTCGTCATTTTTAAAGGCTGAGTAATATTCCATATGGGACTGTTTTGTAATGTATGATTCCATTTCCCTCTCTGGGACAAGCAGTATGATTCCAATATTTCACCCTCATAAAAAGAGCTGCAAGGAACTTCAGCAGAGAGTTTTTCCTCCCAGAGAATTATTTCCGCCAGGATGAATCACCTAGTATGGAATTACTTGGTTAAATGGTGAGGTCGTTTTGCTGACATGGGAGTTGAAGCAATCTTACAAGTCAGTCCCTCACAGGGTGTCAGCCACGATTATTACCGACCTAAGAACCCACAAGACCCACACATTCTCATTAAAGGTGATGACGGGGTGCTGGAGAGCAGGTGGAATTGGTATGGCAGGTTAAAAGGCTGTTTATGTGGCTATCATGTACTTTTTGCTAGTAACTCAGAATTCCTTATTTTATTCAATCCTCATAATGCCCCCACAAGTCGTTATCCCAAAAGGAAACTGGGTCTCAGAGAGAATAAGTGTCTTGACTAAAGTCACAGGAAGTGACTGAGTTGAGCCTCATGACAAGAGCAGCTCCTCTGCAGTCCAGGATGTTAAAGTCGCCCATTGGGACAGACTCATAAACATCCTTTGCTAGGCCGTCGGCACCCCGCTGGAGGCTCGCTGACCACGAGATCATTGAAATAGGTCTTTCACAATTGAGCTCCCAAGGTCTAGATCTAGAACAAGCATGTCAAACTTGTGGCCCGCGGGCCGGATGCGGCCCACAACCAATATTTTTGCAGCCCAGCCAATATAACAGTATGTAAGAAACATTTTAATACAAATTTTGTAACTTAATTTTTACAATATCCTGTTATACATAATTATTAATAATTAACTACAACATTCACTAATGATTACTATAATTGTGTTGCATTCATTTCCCTTACGCGTCTTTCGCGCAGGCGCACCATTTCTCTCCACTAATACTAGCAGCGAATATTTTAGCAGCCAATGGCCACGTCATTAGTCTTGGACTGACTTGTTTGGTGTGCGCAACAGGAAATATTTCGCTTTCGGAGAACAAGAAAAATAGGTTTATTTGTGTTACGCTTATTAATTTGTGCAGTTATTCAGTGTGTCTGGTAAATTATTGTTCAAGAAAAATGTTTAATTTTTATAATTTTTATTAAAATGTTCTATTATTTTATGCTAACGATTACTCATTTATTTCAGCCCTCTGTATTCAGCATGTCTCTATCGAAATAAACCTACGTTTTTATGAAAATTGAAGCTTTTGTTTTCTTGCGGCCCACGTAAACTTAAACCTTGTTTATTTGGCCTGTGTTAGCCTTTGAGTTTGACATGCTTGCTGTGTGGAGGACTGTGTGTGGGGAGCAAATTACATATTGTTTACAGTAGCAAAATTACAGTTATGAAGTAGCAACGAAAATAATTTTATGGTTGGGGGTCACCACAACATGAGGAACTGTATTAAAGGGTCATGGCATTAGGAAGGTTGAGAACCACTGGTCTAGAGCATGGCTGTGTCAAACTGCCTTTATGTGCTGACTTAGAGCTCAGAGCCTGAAGCAAAGGCATGTCACACGAGGCAAGCAGCTGAGCACGCTAGTGTTTGGGTCTGCAGCATCTGCTTGCAGAGACAGTGTGGCCTTAGACACATCGGACTATTTAGCTATTGGTGGATTACATGTGACTGTGTTGACAGATCGTTGTGAGGCCCTAGTTAACTTGTCCTGGTTGATCTTGAGCAAGTCATGTAACTTTCTAGGCCTAAATCCTCATCTGGAAAGTGGGGAGTTTGGACCAGCCGGATCTGAGACCCCCATGGTGACAGTGAGATGTCCTCGGCCCTTGAGTCAACTGGACCAGAGGTCAAGACCTGGCTTTTCCCCCAAACCAGCTTGGCTTCAGTTTCCACCTCTGGAAAATATGAGGTGGGGTGAAGATGCCAGAATCCCTCTGGTTCTGAGGTGTGTGGGTCCTAAGTCTGTCCTATCTCTGACTTTCAGTAAATAAAAGATGCCAGAGAGAAGTGTTTTTGAGGCCAGAGTTAATCAGGCAAAGAGAAAAGTGAGAGTCGGAGCTGGGACTCCGGGCTCTGTTCCCATGGGACACTCCCTCCTGTGCTGGAATCTGAGCCGGACGCTTTGCAAGGATAAACACTTGCAGCAGGAGGAAAGCAGCCCAAGGTTACTCTTTAAGGCAAAGTGAATGGTGTGTATGGAAATGGGAGTGAATACATGGAATATGCTCTCTAGGGCAGGGGTTTGGGGGCTCCCTAAGAGGAAATGTTCCTGACCCACCAACCCCCAAGTGTCCCCGAGGCTTCCCTGTGTGGTGGCTGGGGCTGAGAGGGCGGGTCATTGGCCTCTCTTAACCCTTCCATCTTGGAGACTGAAAGCCCACAATGACCCCATTCATTCATGTATTCATTCGTTCATTCCACCACACATTTAGTGAGCACCTACTATGTGGTAGGATGTGCTTAATATTGCAGAAAGACTGTGCTTTTAAGAACTTCAGCGTTTACTATGCTGGAGGCAAGTAAATAGACAATTGTTACACAGCTTGGTAAGTGTTTCAATGAGTGAATAATAGTAGAGGCACCTACCCAGCTATAGGGTGGCTGGTGTGAAGGCAGCCCGAGTACCCTACTGGTGAGTAATGTCACCAATTCCCCAGATAATCTTGGGGATTCCAAGTCAAAGGCCAGTCCTGATGGGAGGGAAGGACTATAAAATGTGGAAGATGAGCCTCTGTGTGATCAATATGTCACCTCAAGGCTCACAGAACTTGAGGTCATGGCTGTAGCCTATTTTCCTGAGACTCTTGGAATCCCTCATCTCCCTTGAGACCCCCCTGGGATCTATAGCACAGCTATTTTCTGGCTAAAAAAATTAAACTAAGACCAGAATCCCAGTTCTCTATCTCACTATCCATACAAATAGGTCCTGACTGCAAACCTTCTCTGGACATGTGCTTTTATCCTTGTTCCACTCTCCCTGAGATCTTCTTTTGGACCCATGTTCTCCCTTCACACCTGTGTCTGGAGGCATGGCTGTCTGCCCCCTTCAGACCGTGGACATGTACCCCAACAATTCCTGGGGCTCCATGGAAAACAATGGCAGAGGCAGAGGCAGGATAGTTTAGTGGAAAGGGCACTGGCTTTGGAGCCAGTTGGCTCTGTATTTGATCTATCATTTGTTAATGAATAACTCTCTAGTTATTAGTTGTGTGACCTTGGGAAGCTCACTTAACCTGAAAGCTTCACTTTCTTTCTCTTAAATTGCAAATATGATAACTGGATGAAACTCAGTGAAACGTCTGACACGGAGCTTGGCATTTACTACTTCATTTCTCCATCCTTTTAGAACTTACCTACGATCTCTTCCATTTCATGTCTGACCCAACATAGTTTCTTCCAGATACTTTTTGGTACTTATCTACCGAGGTCGTTGCCGGCCTATTTAGTACCTTCCTGTGAATTCTGTGCACCTCCCGCAGGCAGTATATTGCATGTCTTGGCAAGAGTACTGTGCCTTTGTGCCAAGAAGAGGAAGCCCCCTCCTTGGGGTGAGGATTTCAGCCTCCCTCTCCCATTTGTCCAGCTCTTTTGGGCAGGAGAAGTCTATCGACCTTATGTAGCAGCTCTGGAGACTACTAGGCTGGGTCTCTGCCTCTACCAGCTGGGCTGGGTGCGCCAGCCATGCCACCCAAATTAGGCAGCTCCAGGAGCCAAACCAGCCTACAGGTCAATGGGGAAATCAATCTCTGACTGAAAAACACACCCAGCCAGAGTTCTGTCCTTAAGCCACTGCTAAATGAATACTTCCCTTTCAGGATCTCTTATGTTTTACCTGATCTTCTATATTGGGGGGCAGAATTCTCCCATAGCCATAAGCTAAACATCCCCAAAGCAGCTGATTCAGCAGGTCTGGTGAGGCCCGAGAATCTGAATCATCCCAAGGCGGCATATCATTCTGAGAATAACTTGTCTAGTGGTTAAGAATATAAGCATTGGATATCCCTGATGAATATAGATACAAAAGTTCTCAACAAAATATTAACAAACCAAACTCAACAACACATTCAAAGGATCATACACTATGATCAGGTGAGATTTATATCTAGGATGCAAGGATGGTTCAATATACACAAATCAATTGCTATACCACATGAATAGAAAGACAAAAATCATATATA
>NW_005371136.1:539590-551084 GCF_000412655.1 Myotis brandtii
TAATATACACAAAAAAACATTTGACAAAATTCAACATTATCTTGTGATAAAAACTCTCAACAAATTGGATATTGAAGGAACATATCTCAACACAATAAAGGGTATGTATGACAAACCCACAGCTAACATCATACTCAAATGGTGCAATGTTTTCCTTTTTAAGATCAGGAACAAGACAGGATGTCCATGCTCTCTACTCCTATTTAACATAATATTGGAAGTCATAGTAAATGAAAGAAATAAAGGCAAGAAAAAGAAATAAAAGACATCCAAAGTCAGAAAGGAAGAAGTAAAATTATCTCTGTTATCTGATGACATAATCTTATATATAGGAAATCCCAAAGATTCCACCAAAAAACTGTTAGACCTAACACATGAATTCAGTAGTTTCAGTAAATCAGCATATAAAAATCAGTCACATTTTTATACACTAAACAATAAACTATCTGGAAAAGAAATAAAAAACAATCTCATTGTTCAATGCTTATCAAAATCCCTATGGCATTTTTCACAGAAATAGAAAAAACAATTCTAAAATTTGTATAGAACCGCAAAAGATCCCAAACAGCCAAAGCAAGCTTGAGAAAAAACAAAACTGGAGGCATCACACTTTCTGATTTTAAAAATCTATAGTAATCAATAGTGGCATAAAAACAGATTCATCAAGCAATAGAACAGGCTTAGGAGCCCAGCAGCAAACCCATGCATGTATGCTTTCACAGAACTTAGCCCCAGGGGCCCTTGACTTCAGCTGTTGAATAGGTCAGAGGGTCAAGCTCCTTCCCATGGGCCCTTAGTGGCCTGAAAGACTAAAGGTGATTCCCAAGCAGGCAGTTTCCTCTAGGGCAGAAGTGGGCCTGGTAGATGCCAAAGTGCTTGGAGCCATGGGCAGCCAATGTGTGAGGAATTCTATGAAAGGAATCTGGCTTAGAGCTTGGAAGCCAGGCAGCGAGGTGCCCACATGGCTGGCTTAGCTTTTGAAGGGGTGGAGGGGGCGGGAGGAAAGCACGTGCCTCTCAGCCAGGAAGCTCCTGCCCAGGGCCCCTCAGAGGCCTGGCAGAGACCTGACGCATCTCCTCAGCCCGTCCATCTGGGCTGCTGCTCATGGAGTGTTGGGAGCGAGGATATTTTGGATGTGTCAAAAGTGACGAATGTTGAAAAGGGCCATCAGCATCTCTGGGGACTCACAGTTCACACTGGCAGCTAAGATGTGCTTTGGAAGAAACTCTGGAGGAAATTGGGAAGTCTTTAAAACAGGCAGCTCCCGCTCGCCCGTCCAGGTGTGGGTGGCAATGAGATGGTCTCTCTATGTGACAATGAACCATGGGATCAGTGAAGACGGGGCTGGGATGTGCCAACGCCTGAGGTCTTGCCAGGAAAAAGTGGCATTCAGAGAGGCCAGCAGGAAAGAGCAGGAGCATAACAAAACAGGAGTGGGCAAGCAGGGGCCTGAGGTTGGAGTTAGCAGAACTCACTGCCCACAGCACTGGGGCTACAATCCTGGCCTATTAAGTGGTCCTGGCCAGATCTGAACGGGGGCAGCAGCCAGAGCTGGAGGTAAGCCCGGGCCTTGGCCCAGAGCGAGGCTGGAACAAGGCTCCAGCGTGTCTGGCTTTGGAAACACCCCAGGGAATGTGCTACTAGAATACAACATCTACCCTGAAGATAATGCATCCCGAGAGCAGGGTGCCTCGGTATTCTGTTTTTTTGTTGTTGTTGTTTTTTTTTTTTTTTGCATGGCCCTGCTCTGTGTGTAGTGGTACTGGTTCTCTGCCTCTGCAGGGAGATGGCTCACCTGGGCTCCTTAGAAGCTGGGGGTCAGGACCAGCTGGACCAGTCCAGTATGTCTTCTGCAGAAGGATGAATGGGTGGAGGGTGTCAGAGATGGATGGGGAAATTTGCATCAGCTCTACCTGCCCCCAAGGGCTCTCTAGAGAAGACAGAACTCTGTCTTATGATCATTGTCCTTCTGCCATTTCCCTGCACAACCCCTACAGCCAGGAGAGAAAGAGGGAGGAGAGAGTGCACAGTCATCTTTGTTGCTGTTGTTGTCATCATAGACATTATCATCATCATCATCATCATCATCCTCATCATCATCATCGTCACCAATGCTTAGGCTTCTTATATAACCTGTTTAACTTGTTGAGGCCTGAACTTGTCTTCCCACCTCCTTCCTGCATCCAGATTTCTCAGTCTGCTCCCACGTCTCTCTTCTTCTAGGCACTCCATCACCCCCCTGAGTCATCTTTCACTCCTCCCTCCTCTTTCTTCCCCTCCTTATCAGCAAGTGCAACTCAGTGTAGCAGTAACCAGCTCGATTGCTTACTTCCGGGCAGGATCCGTTCTACCCTGTCTGTCCACACCCTCCCCATCCTGCCAAACATTCTGCTCCTAGAGGCCCCAGGCCACCCCTCTCTCTCCTGCCTCCACGACTTTGCTCTTGCAGTTCTCTCTGCCAGGAGTTTTCTCTTCCCTTCCTACACCTCAGCCCTCTACCTGGGAGCAATGAGGATGAGTGCTTCATGAGGCTGCAGGAGACTCCTGACATCCTCTGTGTGCCCCCAGGACCCTGTGCGCACCCTGAGGGAGGGACTCTGTCTCCTTCCCGCTTAGGCTGTCAGCTAAACGTGGCTTATGCATCCACGCGGTCCTGGCACCTAGCACAGGGCTGGCACCGGGGTGGGTTATTTGCAGAATTGAATCCACAGGATCATTTCATTTTCCCACTCTTCCTAGGGAAAGGTTGTCACAGTGAGCTAATATTGAGAGGAAGCAAGGTGCACAGGCAAGGAACTCGCACAGAGTCACTTCTAATTCCCACAGTCCCCTTCTGGTGGCCATGAGCTGTTGGACCACTAACAGCAATCCCTGCCTCTGTCTACCAGGAATGAGCTGGGAAAAAGGGCACTCACAGATAGGAAGGAAATTCCGGACATTCTTTGGAATCATGGATTATTCCCATCCCCCCCCTTTTTTTGTCCTGTCTAAAAGTCTTCCAGACCCCAAACCAGTCTCTTTCCCTCCCTTCCCTTCCTGTCCTGTAATTCCTCATTCATTTCAAGCCTTATAATTCAGGTTTTAACAATTGCCTTTCTGAAGCTGTCTTTGGTCCTGACCTGTTTGTTGAGATATTAATAGAGGTCATGGGGAAAAGAGAGTTTTGTGGTCAAGTAAATTAGAGAAATATTGTATTAAGGGACACTCATCAGGCTTCCCGGTGGCCAGAGATGTTAAGACACTTACTGCTTACTGCGTATTTAATCTCAAGAAGGGGCAAATGAAACGCAGTGTTCTCAAACTCCATTATTTTGGAGTAGACTTCCCCCTGCCACCTCCCGAATTCCTATTTGTAGCCACGCATTTCTGGGACTAATACTCCCTGGGTCACACTCGAGGAAACCCTGTCTCAGGACAGTTTCCTGCTGAGCTGTGTCCTGTAGACTTGAGCTCACCCCCATCACTGTGTGTTGGTGTCTTGGAGGCAGGTGCCGGCTGCTCCAGCGAAGGCAGGGCTCTGTGTGTGGGCGTCAGGCCCGGGCACTTTGAGAGGCGCCAGCATCTTCTCAGATGTTGGCTGTAGGTGGTGAAGCAGAAAGGTGCGAACCACACAATATCCTGTTGCAATTACTGTTGTGGGGGTCCGGTCACCTGGGGATGACGACTCTCCTGACATTTGTTTTTATGCATTTCCTTCCAGTCTTTTCCCGTGAAGATATCGATCATGTAAGATTTTACTTAGGGGTTTTCTTAAAGTACAGAGGGTCTCTTGATTAGAATTTATGGAATGAAGAGCAATGGGGGCACTTTAGAACAAGATTTTAGCTGCCTGGGAAATTATTTTTTTAAGATAGGCAAATGTAATGGTTCTCAAATTGTGCTGCTAGGATGGGAAGCCCCACAACCCTACAGAGTTACCCTGGAGGCTGCTGGGGGTGGGGGTTGGGCAGGGAGAGATGCAGAAGTGGAGAGTGCAGACTCCCACTGCCCACACCTGTTTCAGCCCAAACAACAGTGTGTTCATGTTTTAATGTTTTCTGCTTGAGATTCTGTTTGTAGGAGGGCGTCCATGGCTGACATATGTTCAAAAACCACAAATCTAGACCCATCACTCATTTAACAGATTAAAACAAAACAAAAGAAACAAAACAAAGACTGTGGTGCAGAGAAGTTAAAATGTATGCTAGTCAATTACATCTGGATACTGGATCTAGAACCCGGGTTTCTGAACACAACATCAAATGCTCTTTCTACACCCTCTTGCATGTGTTTATTTCCTTCTGACTCAGCCAGCTTCCAAAGAGAAGGCGAAACTGTAGCAGGAAACAAATACTGCAGTAAATCCACCAAGAAACGGTTGGGGGAAAGGTATGGGGCAGCCCCATTCGCTCCTCAGTTCATCTGTTTCACGGCAGGTGGTCAGCTCGGCCTTGAAATGTAAAGAAACGTATGCTGAGAGCAAGAGCTGCTTCTGCCAAGAATATCTCATAAGATACAATACCCCAATCTCCAGTGGAACGAACTGTCTAATTACAGCCGCCACGTCCTGTAACTATTCAGTTTATCGATGAAAGAGTTCTGCAAATAGAGGCAGCTCCTCAGCAGGCCTCCTGCGGGAATTCTGGGGGAACTAAAGAAGAGAGAGAATGATGGAGACATGCCCGTCCTGATTGTTGGGGTCGTGGTACCCACGGAGGAGGGGGCTGGTGTGTATATCACATGCACCACTTTGTGTTCAGTGCAGTGGGGGGTGGGAGTCAGGCGGAGGGGACAACAGAGGGGTTCAGAAGCATCTCTCTCTCTTTTTTATAATTCCTCACCCGAGGACAAGGACATATTGAGAGAGAGAGAAAGAGAGAGAGAGAGAGAGAGACAGCGATGTGAGAGAGAAACATGGGTTGGTTGCCCTCTGCACACTCTCTGACCGAGGATCAAACCCGAAACCCAGGTAGGTGCCCTGACTAGGAATTTAACCCGCAACCTTTCTATGCACAGGAGGACGCTCAACCAACTGAGCCACTTTGGCTGGGCCAAAAGCACCTCTCTTAATCCTTCACTTTGAATGGCTGGTTAGAAGGGTGACCCCTTTAATGATAACGATGCTAATGCTCATTGTGTACCTCTGTGCCCCATTCTATTCACTAACTTCTCATAAAACACTCTGAGGTAGCCAGAGATAGCCTCAAACCCAAGCAGTTTGATTCCAGAGTTGACATTCTTCTTTAAAGGTGATGAAGCTTATATACTTATTAGAGGCCCGACGTACGAAATTCATGCAAGAGTAGGCCTTCCTTCCCCCCGGCTGCTGGCACCGGCTTCCCTCTGGCCATCAGCAGCCACCTGGGACCCGGGCTTCCCTCGCAGCCCTGGCTTTGCCCGGAAGGTCGTCCGGTCTGATTAGAATATTATGCTTTTATTATTATAGAGATGAAGTATAATTCATGCACAGGAAGGTGCACGAATCCTAAATAGATTGCTCCAAGAGTTTCAAGCTGCATATGTTCCTGGAAGGTGCCCTCCAACCTGTCTCCCGGCAATGCCACCAGTGATGTGACCACTGTTCTGACCTCCATCATGAGAGATAGGTCTTGCCTGTTCTTGAATTTCATGTAAATGGACTCATACAGCACATGCACTTGTGTGCCTGGCTCCTCTTACTCAGCAGGATGTGAGGCTCAGCCGTGATGCTGCATACACAGAGCCTGCACCTGAGCTATTCTGCCTCTCCTCGGGTTAACCAGCTCCATGGCACCTCTGGGAAAGGTCTCCTTGGAAAGTGGTTTGGGTTATGCAGAGTGGGTTGAGCCTGAAGGGGTGCTGGCTGCATGAATGGTCGTCCTCACTTCTAGGCTGGCTGGAGAAATGGTCCTTCTCACCTGCATACTGGTGGGGGGAGGGGGTGGTCATCCTCGCTTCAAGGCTGGCAGGGGGAATGGTCACAATGAGCATTTGAACTGAGACCTGGAGCATGAGGATAAGTCAGACTTTTCATTTTTGTTTTATTTTTTTGCATCTTACAGATTTTCATTTCAAATAAGGTAAATATTAATCTTTAACATCCCACATAAACAAAAAGCTCTTTGGGGGTCATTTTGTTTTGTTTTTTTTTACCAGACTAAAGGGTCATGAGACTCAAAAGTGAGAACACCACTGTGGTCTATCTCTAGCCATGATTGGTCGATTTCTTGCTCTGACCTCATAAGGCACCTGTATAAGGTCCTGGAACTGCAAACCACTCCTGTGTTTTTCAATTCCAGGACCTGGCTGGGCTGAGTTTTCAGTCGATTAGAGCCCAGGAAGCTGATTGGTAGTGACCTGCTGGAGTTGGACTAGTTGGCTTGTTTTCTCTCTCTTTTTTCATTTTGTTTATTAAAAATTTTTTTCTTGTGTTTTATTTTATTTCTCCTCCTCCTCCTCCTCCTTCTCCTCCTCCACTTTCTTCTTCTTCTCCTCCTCCTCCCCCTCCTCTTCCTCCTCTTCCTCCTATTCTGCCTCCTCTTCCTCTCCCTCCTCCTTCTCTTCCTCCTTCTCCTCCTTCCCTTCCCCCTCCTGCTCCTCCTTTTTCTTTTGGTATTTTCATCACTGATCCACTTCACTGAAGCCACAGTGATCTCAGAGAATATTTTTTATTTTTTTAAGTCACCATGTCTGATGACTTTGCAGCCATCTCTGCCAACGAGGAGTGCCATATTGGCAACTGCCTTATTCTCAACACCATTGGCAAGGGGTCCTTTACAAAGGTTAGGCTGGCCCGGCACATTGCCACCAGCACAGAGGTGGCTGTGAAAGTTATGAACTGGCAGGGCTCCTCTGGTGTCTTCCAAGAGGTGCATTCTCTTAAGGAACTAAATCATCCTGACATCGTCAAGTTGTTTGAGGTCATTACCACCCAGGACAAAGCGTATCTCTTCATGGAACATGCGAGTGAAGGAACCTTATTTGACCACTTGGAGAATGGTGACCCCATGACGGAGAAGGAAGCCCAAGCCCATTCTGACAACTGCTATCAGCTGTCCGTTACTGCCACTAGAGACACATCGTACATCGGGACCTGAAGCCGGAGGACATACTTCTAGATGGTGAGATGAATGTTAACCCAGCAGACTGTGGCTTCAGTAGGGAATTTACAGAAGGGAAACTGAGCACCTTCGGTGGCACTGCCCTCTATATGGTCCAGAGTAGCTCCAGTTTGAAACCTATGAGGGCCTGAAGGTGGACGTCTAGAGCGTGGGGGTAGTGCTCTACAGGATGGTGACGGGGAAGCTGCCATTTGTGGGGAAGACGTTTGAAGAACCTAGGGAGTACATCTTGAGTGGGTGCCTCTTTATACCATACTTCCTGTCTCTACAATGTCAAAAACTGTTACAAAATTAATAACCCTCGACCCCAACCAAAGACCTACCCTGAAAGATATAATAAAGATCGCTGGGTCAACATTGGCCAGTCATAGGAACTGAGGCCATACAGCGAGCCACCTGGGGTGACTTAGAGTGAACCCTAATATAAAGCATGGGCTTTGTGTGATAATGATCTGTCAATGTAGGATCACCAATGGTAACAGATGTACCACTCTGGCGGGGGATGTTGTATGTTTGTGGGGACAGGAAATATATGAGTACTCCCTGTAATTTCTGCTCAATTTTGCTGTAACCAAATGTGCTCTGAAAATAAAAGCACTGCCATGTGGTGGTCAGATGAAAATATAGCCCCATGACCACACTTATGAGAGAACATGGAGAGAAAAAAGAGTAAGGGAAATTTCACACTGATGCTAACTAAGCCAGTCCTACCAAAAGAGGTGCAAGTTCCAGGAAACATTAAATACATTATTTTTCCTAGAAATGTGCTGTGTCCTCTCTATATCCCCAGCCCAGTCAATGGCACCCTCAAGCTATGAACTTTAGGCAGCCTTGATTTCTCCATCTCTTTAACCCCATCTCCGGCTGGTTACTAAATCCCACTGATTTTTGTCTCCAAAATACCTCTCAGTTTGCTTTTCTTCCTCCAGTTCTAATTCAGGCCCTCAATCTCCCACAAAATCGCTACCTGACACTGGGATGTCACATTACCACCCTGGGTCAGAGTCTGCCTCTGTAAAATAGGATGATTGGCTAATGGCTTCCCAGGTCTGTTTCACTTTTAAAGCCTGGGTTTCAGTGATGTTTTAGGAGATATGTGTGCAAACCTCCTTTATTTCTCACTAATGAAGCTTGATTCTGATGCAGTTATATCTAGAGAGGAGCAGGTTATAAATTATACATGTGCCCTGCACACAGTATTTGCTGAGTAAATAAATGCAAGTTTAAAGCAAAACAAAAACAAAAGCAAATGAACAACAACCAAATAAACCAACCCAAACCCAGAGAGTTATGTTCTGCAGGACAGGATTCGGCCTGGTTGGCTGAACAATGATCCCCTCCACCAAGATGTCTACATGCCCATACCCAGAGCCTGTGAATGTTTGTTTGTTACCTTATATGGCAAAAGGGACTTTGCAGGTGTGATTACATTAAGCATTTTGAGATGGGGAGATTATATCTTGCATTCTCTAGGCGGCCCAATACAATCACATGGTCCTTATAAGAGAGAGACAGTAGAGTTAGAGTGAGATGGAAAGATGCTACGCTGCTTGGCTTGGAAGACATAGAAAGGGGCCGTGAACCAAGGAATGTCGGCAGCCTCTAGAAACTGAACAAGATAAGGAAATGCATTCTCTCTTCAGAGACTTCAGAAGGAACAAAGCCCTGCTAATGCCTTGAATGGAGGACTTAGGACTTCCAGTGGCTGTGAGGTGATAATTTGTGTTGACTTAGAGCAAGCATGTATAACTCAAAGGCTAACATGGGCCAAATAAACAAGGTTTAAGTTTATGTGGGCCCAAGAAAACAAAAGCTTCAATTTTCATAGAAACGTAGGTTTATTTCGATAGAGACATGATGAATACAAAGGGCTGAAATCATTAACATAAAATAATAGAACATTTTAATAAAAATTAAACATTTTTCTTGAACATTAACTCACCAGACACTGAATAACTGTACAAATTTATAAGCGTAACGCAAATAAACCTATTTTTCTTGTTCTCTGAAAGCAAAATATTTCCTGTTGCGCACACCAAACAAGTCAGTCCAAGACTAATGATGTGGCCATCAGCTGCTAAGATATTCGCTGCTAGTATTAGTGGGGAGAAATGGTGCTCCTGCGCGCAAGGCGCGTAAGGGAAATGAATGCAACACAATTATAGTAATCAGTCCTTAGCGAACGTTGTAGTTCATTATTAATAATTATGTATAACAGGATATTGTAAAAATTAAGTTACGAAATTTATTGGCTGGGCTGCAAAAATATTTGTTGTGGGCTGCATGCGGCCCGTGGGCCACAAGTTTGATATGCTTGACTTAGAGCATTAATTTTGTAGTAATTTGTTACAGAAGCAATAAGAAAGTAATACACAGTTCTTGTTTCCCATTAACTTCGTATATTGACTGGGAAAGACATTTAACCTTTCTGGATCTCTGTTTGGTCTTCAACTAAATAGGGTTAAACTCTCCTAAATAAGGTAAAGATAAAATGAAATAGTACATAATACCAGTTGAAATAATAGAAAATACTACCTATAGTACCAACACTACCACTACTAGTCTACTTCTAAGGTGCAAATGCTTTACAGACATTATTTCATTCAAACTTCTAAACAAGTTTATGAAGGAGAGATCATTACCCACCCCTAATAGATGGGACCCTGAGGCTCAGAGAGGCCCAGCAAGTTCCTTGGGGTTGCACCAACAGAAAGTGGAGGAGCCAGAATTCTGTCCCAGGTCCGTCTGACTATGAACCGCTGATCTGCTTGCTCATTTTGTGGTCATGGCAATTTAAAATGTTATATAAATGAGGGCTATGATGATGACGATTCCTGTGCCCCTCTGTGATTATGTTCTCCTCATGCCTCTTTCCTGTAACAGCATCTGATTGCCCCCCACACCATATTCCAGCCTGTCACCAGCCTGTCGCAGAAGTGCTGGAAATGCTACTCATTGAGCAACACGACTTCCCACTGGGCTGCGTTGGCAGAGGCGGAGATGTTTGTTTATCTGACAGCAAAGCACTCTGAGGTTTGGAAACGGAAACACCCATCCCACCACACCCAAGAGAAAGGCGGTTGCATATGGTGAGGCCAGTGCTGGGTGTTGTGAGTGGGGACAGGATGCAGGTGCTGCTGGGGTCTCTCCAGACTTCTCAGTTGCATGAGGCTGAACTAAGGGGGCTTCGGAGGGGGCTGTGCCATTTGAGCACTTTATCTTTTTTTAAAAAAATAAAACAAAGCACATGCTAATTGCAGCTGGTTTCAAGTCCCCCTCCCCTTCTTTCATTTACCTGCTTCCTCTTCCCTTTCCTCACCTTTGATCCCCCCCCCCCCCCCCCCCCCCCCCCCCCCCCTCTCTTTGTTTTAAGGGGTGGGCCTGGCTAACAGGAATTCTGGCAAAGGGGCCAGCACTGCCTGCACGGTGCCTCCAGGAGCCCAGAGGAGAGGTTTGCTTGGAAGGTTGTTGAGACCACCTGGATTAATCACACGCGTTCCAACATTTTCACTCGTTTCTGATCAAAGAGCACAGAAGGGTTTGGGCTGGACCAGAGTTTCCTCTAGTTTGTCCTTGGGAGCGAGTGTCTGGAGCAGGGTTGATCTAAAAATGTTTTCTGAGTGGAGCTTTGTTCATGGGGCAGGCTGCAAATTCACAGCACGGGAGTGGCATCTTTCCCATCAGCCCCCCGGCAGGCAGGGATTTGGAATTTTAGAGGAATCGAAATCGCCCCAGCGCCCATTAAATGCACTCCTTGATTCCAGGCTGTGCGGAGTGGGATTCGGGGCCTGTGGGCCGTGAAATACTGACTTCTTCAGTGGCAGGACGCCCCAGACAGGTCGGGTGGCCTTTGGGATGAAACAAATCAGTTTGGAGGAATCTCTCATTGCTTTTCTGTGTTTCTGTGTTCCTTTTCAATGTACTCTTCTTTGGACCTTTTTTTTGGTTGGTGTTTTTGTTTTGCTTAGTTTAATGAAGGTGAAAGACCGAACTTTTGCACTGGGGTCTGGAGCATGTTTGTGGAATGAGCCTCTCTCTTGCATGGCCTTGCTCACTGCTCACATTGATTGTAAGCACCTTTGAGGACGGAGGGTGGGGGAAGCATGACTTAACCTTTCACCCCTGCCCTTGCCTGTAGCCCATATTTGGTAACTGACTCTAGGCCTGTGCATCTGCTAAGACTACAATTCCATTTTAAGATGGGGAAGGACAGGCCCAGCACACCATCTGCCTTCTATAGGGTGTCCCAAAATTTACGCAAGATTTGAATTTTAAGTGAGCATTAACAACAACAACAACAACAAAATAAAAGCCTAATTTTACTTGGTTTATTGAATCAGATTCTAATATCTGTTTCCCTTTGATTTCAATCCATTCAATTTGATAAGCATTACCAAGTACCAATTATGGCCCAG
>NW_005371136.1:551266-562540 GCF_000412655.1 Myotis brandtii
TATACTTTATGAATCAATAAAAAATTTACAATTTTTAATTATAAACCTGTGTTTTCTATCAAAATTACTTCTTGCATGAATTTTGGGACACCCTATAAACGACTCCTGGATCTGGAGAGGTCACCGTGTGGCCTTTTCCAAGCAGCTGACTCAGCCTCCTCAGGTCACTCACCTTCCTTCCTAACTTCCCACCTGGATCAGAGGCCCTGTCTGGGTTTTTCACACCCATCCCCACCTCTGACTTGTCTTAAAAAGCAAAATAAAACAACCCAAAAGGCCTAAACCAAACTCTTGCTGAGTCCAGGGCAGCTGCCTCTGGGCCTCTGAGTTTGGACCTGCCTGGTGCGGGTCATCAGAAACTGACTAAAGGACACACATGGGGACACCTATTGGTCCTACGGATGCTCTTAGCACAGACATCTCTGCAGACTATGAGGTTTTTAGTAAAGGAGACATGGTCCCAGGCCTGGTTACCCATGGCCTTGGGATTGTTGCCTCAGAGCCTCCACTTCCTCATCTGTAAAGTGGGTACAAGGCCAAAATGAACAGGGTCAGTGCATTCTGTAGGGTACGTCCAAATGTCCTGCGGAAGCAGGGCCGAGTTGGAAAACACAAAAAACAATGGGAAAAGCTACTATTTTTTGAGTGCCAGCTATGTGCCAAGCATTTTGTGAATGTCATCTCCATCGTTCATTGATACACTCTTATATTCTTGTCTTTTTTCTCTCTTTTTTTTTAAAGAACTTCCTCTGTGCTAGGCTAGCTGCTAGGAGTAAAACAGGAAAAAAGATAGACAAAGTTAGTGCTCACGCCCTTATTCCAGTGCTTTGTATTAAATGCAAAGTTTGTAAAATCCTTAGCACAGTGCCTGGCATACGGAGGTTCAGTTTTCTATTATTTCGTATACTTGTAGATTAAAGAAGCTAGACTAATTTTTATTACAGTTGGGACAGTGAGAAGGTTCAGGGGAATGCGTGAGGATTCCATCCTTCTCTCTGAGAATGCTATTGGAAAGAGACAATCTCTCTTATGAAAGCTGTTGCTTCTGCAAAGGAAAAGCCTGCCTAAGCCACAGAGACGGCAAGGCATGCGCTGGGCCCAGGGCAGGGGTGTGGCTGATGGTTCTGCACCCCAGATGTCTCTCCCAGCTTTGGTCAGCATTCACACGCGGTGGGCACATCGTTGTGTGGCTTAGCTGGCTGGTTACCTGGCGGTGGGAAATGAAATGTGCCAGCAAGGCCTCTGGTTGGAAAGCTGCAGACGGTTGTGAGCCAAAGAGAATGTGCCTGTCCTGGTACTGCATGTCTCGTGTTTCTCCGAGGCAGCTCCAGGTTAGGAGACAGAGACCAAATGAAGCGCCCATTCAATCGGAGTGGGGCCCAGAGACTTGCTCCATATCCTGGGAGCAGTCAGTGGGAGAACAGGGAGTTCACAGATTTGAACTCAGGTCTGTCTGACTCCAGGCCTACAGGGTCAATCTAGGTGTCTGAATGCAAGTAAGCCAATATAGCAGACCATTTTGCTATGGGATATTAGCTAGTTTATTCATCAATAACCTGGTACATTTGAGGTTTATTTGCTTCTAAAATCTTGTAAGTCTCTAGACCCAAATTGTCTATTGGATTGAAGGAATTTATGGCATTTCTGCAAAATGCATGGTTGTCAAGGACACCAAAATAAGAGCACAGGAGAATAAAAAGCTCAAACTAAGAGATCAGAGAAGTGGGGTTTGCCTTATCTGAATTGGGTATTCATTCCCCCTGCACCCTATGGTTATTTACTATGGGATTTTTTTGTGGGCTGCCCATGGGCACTTCCTTTACCAAAATAATTAGACTATATTAGACTCTACATATTCATCAGGATGAGGTATAATAATGCTTTTGAAAATTTCAAATTATTTTTATTGTAGTGTTTGCTATGTGTCAGATTAGCTATTTGTCAGGCTGGCTTGTGGCCTCGTGACATTGTCACGACTTCTAAGCAGGCCAGGACTTTATCAGCAGTGATCACACCCCCCTGGGACACAGGAACTCTCTCCTACCTCAGGGCCTTTGCACCAGCAGCTGGTTCTTTGTGGGGCTGACTTTTTCCCAAATCCACCTCCTCAGGGAGGCCTTTCTTGACCTCTCTCTGTAAATTAGGTGGTTCTGTTATTCCTATCACAGCATCTTGCTGATTGTTTCATAACACTTCAGGACCTGTAATGATTTTATGTTTTGCTTACTTGTTTATTAGAGTATTTCATGGAATGTAACATGCATGGCTAGTATGAAACCTTGTTTTGTGTACCATTAAAAAGGAAAAAAGGCAGCTACAAATTAAACTGTGACCTGATGCCTTGATGACAGTCCTGTGTCAAGCAGAAATTGGTCACAGCAGCCTCTCATTGCTTTGAGCTTTCTTTCATCTATTTTAAGAGTTGGCAGTTTCTCCCACTGTTATTTGCTTTGCTTAGAATATGCTGGACATATGAAACAGTAAAGCACAACTTCATATATTGTGATTATCTTTCCATAAATGCTAGTTTGTTACTTTGTAAGGAATTATTGGATGGCAGTCATTTCTCCAATGAGAAATATAAAAAGAATTTTTTTTAAATCCTCACTTGAGAATATGTATTTAATGATTTTTTTTAGAGAGAGAGAAAGGGGGAAAGAGAGTGAAACATCAATGTGTGAGAGAAACATTAATCGGTTGTTTGAGCCCTCACTAGGGCTCAAACCTGCAACCTAGGTATGTGCTCTGACCAGGAATCAAACCATCAACCTTTTGATGTATAGAACGATGCTACAACCAACTGAGCCACCAACCAGGGAGATAAATTCAAATTATGCTTTACCACCATCTCCATACCTTTTTGCAAATCATAGATTAGTTTTTGGAAAACAATTTAACTAGCAATTAAGCTTGACCTATGTAGTCCCAACAATGTATATAACTCAACTGAAGTGATGACAATCTGAGCACATCTGAGCAACCTCACAACATGGCCTTGCCCACAGCTTTTATAAGATACTAGAGGCCCAATGCACGAAATTCGTGCAAGGGGCTCGACCCTTGCAGCCCCAGCTGGCCCTCGCAGTCCCAGCTTCGTCCGGAAGGTTGTTGGATGGTTGTTCTGCTGTTCGGTCAAATTAGCTTATTAGCTCCTTATTATATAGAATGTTCCAATTTAAAAGATATTTTAAATATGAAGAAATGTGTCCCTTAGACTTAATGAAATAAAGAATCTATTTCCTCTACCAGGGAGCTGAGTCCTTGCCAACGTGTGCCCAGCATCTACACAATGTTGGCAAACATACAGCACTTAATAAATATGTACCAAATGAGTGGAGGAATTAGTATAATTGCATACTTGTACATTTTTGTTAACTGTGAAACTGATTGATGTCTTATAGAAATATAATAGCATATTCCTGGTTTCTGCTATCTTTATAAACTTTTTTGTTCTGAATTTATTTAATCCATAGCATTTTGCTGTTGATTAGTTAGATGTGGATTTAGTTAGAAAGTGGATTTACTAGTAGTCCAATTACAAGGACTAAAATTTTGACTGGTAGATAAAATGGTAGCTGCCCAGTGATAGAATTCACTGGTAATAGACAGGAGTGATTACTGATGACCAAGCAGTGTAAGCTGGGGAGTACAGGAGACAGTTGTATCCCTGTAAAAGTTGTGGCAAAGCACAGAATACACGGAGGGTCCTGGCTTAATGAACTGGCCGGCCATAGTATGGCTGTTAAGCTTTAGAATGGCATACAAGTACTAGGGCCATAGTGGTGATGGGAAGTGAGTTTTGAAGGAGAATATATATATTTACTGTATTAGGCTACCATGTGCTTATTTAATCCTCACACGAACCCTGGGATTAGATGTCATTGCTTCATTTTGAAAATGGGGAAACAGACTCGAGAGAGTAAATGTGTGCCTTAGACTTTAAAGTATCTGTTTCCTTTACCAGGGAGCTGAATCAGTGCCAACGTGCGCCCAGCACCTACACAATGTTAATGGATATTAAGGAATCAGAATGGAGAATATAGTGCATCTTCAGAGAGAAGTCAAGGTGTGAATATGACAGATTTATTCTGTCTCAACCACTGGCAGAGGACGGTGTTTTTCCCAGAGAGCGTTGAGGAGAACTTGGGATTTGGGTACAGCGACAAAGAGAGGATTCTGATAACGTGGCCCCACCATTGCCAGCATATCCTCTTTTTGTACTTTACTCGGCTCATTTTCCCCCCTTTGGGCTTTTTAGCAGTTGGCAAAGGAGTGACTGCACAAGGTCTGCTTTGATATAGGACTGGACATAATTGACTGATATTGTCAATGAAGGAGCATCAGCTACACTTGCCCTCTAAAGAGAGGCGAGCCCTAGCTGGGTTGGCTCAGTGGATAGAGGGTCGGCTTGTGGACTGAAGGGTCCCGGGTTTGAATCTGGTCAAGGGCACGTGTCCAGGTTGCAGGCTCAATTCCCAGCAGGGAGAGTTCAGGAGGCAGCCTATCAGTGATTCTCACTCATCATTGATATTTCTATCTCTCTCTCCTTCTCCCCCCCTTCCTCTCTGAAATCAATAAAAAATGTATGTATTAAAGAAAAAGAGAGAGGGAGGCGGGTGAGAGGCTGGGAGAGAAGAAAGGCAGGTGCATAGAAGAACGGTGAGAAAAAGTAGCAAGAGTGAAGTGTTAAAAAAACCCTCATGGCCCTTTAACAAAAACCAGGACACACTGAGTAGCTCTTCACACATGGGCCTGGGCAGGGTGCAAGGAGGCATGAGGAGAAACAGGTATCAGAGAAGCCGGGACTAATGAGAAACTTGTGGGGACTTCAGCCTTGAAGGCTCTCCCTCAGCCCCGCATTTGGGGATGAATGCAGCTTTATTTCAGAGCAAAGTTGATGCACACAGATGTTTCCATATGAATGGATGTGTTAATAAAGGGGGTGGGGAGGGCCTATAAGAAAGGCAAAGAGCTAGGCTAGACATTTTCTATTTTATCAAAGTCTGAGTGTGAAGGCTCTTCCCACCCCACAATGACCTCTGTGCTCTAGTGAGACTCTCTGAGGCCTGTGTTCAGGTCATTGTCACGAAGGGGGCTGGGCTGGACTGACTGCTTCGGATAGGAAGAGAAGGTAGTAGGGCCTGGCAGAGCCTGGATTTTAGAGTGACTGGCAAGTTGCCCTTTCTGTATTCCGGAATTACAGAGGCTGAAATGTGCCCCCTCTCTCTTTATTTTAGGAGGGACACTTCAGTGAATTCTTTTGGTTATCCAAGGAAGGCAAGCACTCATACCTTTTGGGGGAGAAAGGGGCCCTGATTCAAAGAAGTAATTCAATCATAGATATGTCCCACCATCTGCACGCGTATGAACGATCTCATTCCATTTATAAGCTTAATCACGAGCTAAGTCCAGTCACTTTGGCATATATTGGTCCCAGTTGTTTAAAGAAAGAAAAAGGAAAGACACGTTTTTCTCTTTTAGTGAGAAAGATACCTGAGTGGGTAAGAGAAAGAAAGAAGCAATCCCAGACAGCCCAGCCATCGCGAAAACCAATTTCCTTTCTGAGCCTATCAGGGCAGGTAAACAGGCTGCTGTTTGCCTGGTTGGCCCTGCACACCTGTAGCCCCTTCACTGGGCAGGGTGGGGGTGGGGCAGCCAGGGAGGCTTGGGAGCCGGGAAGCAGAGCCAGCTTTGAGCAGAACACAGCTTGAGCCTGTGGCTCCGGGAGAACTCGTGCTTTACTGGAGGGCCTCTCAGCTGGAGAAAGAGTATTGCCGCCCACATGGGTTTCTCAGAAGCCAGGGGTCTGGGTTTAGACTTGTGGGAATGCAGGGGGACTGGGCACAGGTGCCTGGACCCCTTTGCCTCGCCTTCTCCTCAGCCCCTCCCCTGCGGAAGGGCCGCGTGGCTGTCCCTGGAGCAGCTGGTCAAGTGTCTTCTGTGGATCGTGCCCTTCCTTCCAGGCGAGGCAGAACTGAAGCCGGAGCGCCCTTCCAGGGCAGGCTGGGTGTGGCTGCTCTTTCTGGGCTCCAGCATAGCTGTGGTTTTAGAGATCTAGGAAGGCAGAAAACAACACCCTTGTCCCTAACCAAGGAAGCCACGGAGAGCGTGGCGCCTTTTCCAGGACAGTCTCTTCTCTCCTGGGCTGAGGAGAGCCCAGCGTAAGGCACAGGTGCTGGAGAGGAGTCCCACACGGGTGTTTGTGTGAGTCCAGAGGTGGGCAGACAGGTGCTGTAAGGGGTGCAAGTGCAGCCGAGGCAGGGTGCACCCCATGAGGACAGGGCCGGGGGGGGGGGGGGCAGATTGTGGCCAAGGTGGCCGCCATTCCCTCTAAGGAAGTCCCTCCAGGTTGGCTGGGTAAGAGGAGACTCCAAACAGTCTGATCCTCCACCAGAGGCCCGGGAGGGCCAGCAAAAGGAGGCCATAGCCGTTTCCTGTGAGTAGGGAGCTTGAGGGGCTGCTTGGCACTGGCCCCCGAGAGCTGCCTGGTGGCTCAGCCCTGAGAATGCAACCCGCAGTCCCAGGAATGGAAGTGGATAGTCTGTGATGGTCTTGGCCTTGGGATGTTGGTGGGGGTGGGAACTGGCTTTAGAGATGGACGTTTAGCAACTTGAGCTTGTTCCAAAGAGAGTGACCGAAGGGTGAGGCACTGGAAACCAGGTCACCCAAGGACCGGTTGAAGGGATGTTTAGCCAAAGGAGGCCTGGGGTGGGGCTGGGTGCAGCATGAAGGAAACATAGCTTGGTACGACGAGGGGAGGAAGTTCTAATAGCAGCCAATCAGATCATCTGAACAACCCATCTTTATACTCATGAGATGCTGGTCTCCCCTCACAGGGATCCCGGCCCACAGGGTGGACCATCAGCAACAATAACTATTGAGCACTTACAATGTGCGGAGCCCTGTTCTAAATACTATTTTGTATATTAAATAATTTCATCCTCACAACAGCCCTATGACATGCATCAACCTTTGATGATTCCGCCTCTTCAAGATGAGAGAGCTGAGGCTCAAGGCTGATATAACTTGCCTGCGGCCATGTAGCTAGTGAGAGAGCCTGGACCCAATGCAGCAGAGGCCTCGGTCAGTACGTGGGCCGGTGCGTCTGCTCCCCCAGCCCCACCCCTAGCCCAGCAGCTGGTAGCTTTTACAGTGGCCTCCCTGCGCCCTCAGTCCCTGCCCATTCACGGACTGGTGGCCTCCTAGTGCTGTCACATGATGTTTCAGATGGCCCAGAAGAGGGGGACCTCTGGTGCCTAGGACGCAGGGAGTTTTATTCTCTTTGCCCCAGGGTGACCCCAGCTTCTCAGTGACTCACGTTCTGAGGTCTGATATCTGACCATGTGAGGGCTGTTCTTTCTCTAGCTGGGCCTGGTGACCACGGGGCCTCGTAAGAACTGGGAGATCACTTCGTTGTCACCAGGCCTTATACTCTGAGAACAGCTTGCCCAGCTCTCTGGCTCCAAGACACGGGCCACCGGCTGCCTGAGCGGATCTGTTCCTCCCGTGTGCCACTTTCTGGCACAAAGAGCACTGGTGTTTGAGGGTGGCCTGCTCTTTTCATCTTGTTTCTGATGGTAATGGTAGAAATGTCCTTTTTGGGGATGCATAGGAGATTGCCAGGAGAAGAAGATAGAAAGGAAAAGCAATCCAAACTTGTTCTTAACCAGAAACCTAGGAAATGAGTGGTTAGAAGTGGCGAGGAGAGCAGGCAGCCCCGAGCCTCTGGCTGATGCCAGAGCAGTGCAGTCCTCAGGCCACACTCGGCCTTGCCTCGGCCTGTCCAGTGCTGTCCCTGCCCCGAAAGCCCCCTGGTACTGGGGGTGAGGCGGGGAAGTGTTGGGCTCTAGAGATAGAACTGGATAAATGGGAATTTCGTTATAGCCTTGCCTTGAAGAAGTGCCTGTGTAAGCCCAGAAGCCATCTCTTTTCCGAAAGGTCCAAAGGTGGCCACAGGGTATAAAAGAGAAAAATGTAGAAGGGGTAGCTTTGATCACTTTTGCCCTGGGGTTTCCGACAATAGCGTATTTGTTTTCCTCTGCTCGGAGAGGTCACCACCCAGTCAGGCCGGAATAAGCCCACTGTGCGCTGGGCCTGGGGTTTCGGTGGAACCGATGGCGCTTGTTCGCTCCGGCAGGAGGCCCCGCGGCCTCACCCTGGCCTGCTCTGTCGGGAGAAGACTTCAAACTGGGGTATGGAGTTCTGCAGGAAACAGGGCTTTCTGAGATTTCTTTTTCTTCTTTCCACTTGGAAATTGTGTCCTGTCAGCTCTTGAAACAGATCATGGGCTTGGTAGTCTGGTTTCTGTGTGAAAATGCTCACCTGAGGAAACAGCATGTGTGAGCATGTGTGTGCATGTGTGTGTGTGTGTGTTTGTGTGTATGTGTGCACGTGTGCAGTCTATCCTGGGTTTTTCCGCTGGTGTGGGCCCTAGTGCCTGGAGAGTCACGGGCTGGGCCTGTCAGTTCTTGAAACAGATCATGGGCTTGGTAGTCTGGTTTCTGTGTGAAAATGCTCACCTGAGGAAACAGGATGGACTGGGGAGCGTGCATGTGTGAGCATGTTTGTGCATGTGTGTGTGTGCGTGTTTGCGTGTATGTGCACATGTGTGCAGTCTATCCTGGGTTTTCCCAGTGGTGTGGGCCCTAGTGCCTGGAGAGTCACGGGCTGGGGAAGACCTGTCTGACGTGCCACCTTGCTGTGGCTTCTGCCTCTGCTCTCTCTGCTTAGGTGACTTGCTCTCAGGTGCTCGCCCTGTGCTTGGTCCCTGGAAGGTGTGGGGCCTCCTGGAGGCAGGTGCCGACAGTGTATTGTATTCCAGGAGCTGTAGACACTGAGGCCCATGCTCTCTGCCTTTGGTGGGCACCTGGGGGCTGAGTCCTGCTCCTCACCCTGCTCTGGATCGAGCCGGTGCATTGGAAGCCTGACTTGCTGGTGACAAGACACACATGAGGTGGAGATAGAGTGATGAAGGGCCCAGGACCAGCTGTGAGGCTCTGTAAACAAAGCTCTCACCTCCTGGGGTCCTGGCAAAGATGCCTTGCTGTCCCCCAGGGCCCAGTCACCCAAGGGCCTGTGCTGTCCCTAAAGTCCTATCACAAGCCACCTCTATCAACTTTCAAGTCCCCCACCTTGGCCTCTGCCTTCCTTCTCCAGCCTCCAAATTGACAACCGCTGCCCCACCCACCCCCGCCCACTACCCATGACGATTCTGACCAGGGTTTAAGGGGCACATCAAGTTCTCTTATCTCAGAAAAAAAATAAAATCCTGATTCTACCACTTAACAGGCTGTGTAACTCTGGGTGAATTAGCTTACTTTTCTGAGCCTTGGTTCCCTCATTTTTGTCACCTGACTAGTAATACTGTCCTCATTCAATTGTGAATTGAATACATAGTGGATGAATGAATATGCTCCACTCATTTTGTACTTTTGGTATTGAAAGTCTTAGCTTTAGAAAATTTACTCCTAATTTTGAAACATTATACCCTAATGCCCACACATTAGTGACTTGGAGCTAACTATTTGTGACCCCAAAAGTAAGAGTGAAGGCCGGATCAATGATAAGGTTTTTGCAAAAGTGGGAAACATTTACATGGAACTGAACACAAAACTGACAAACCTAAGTGCAGGAACTGAGTAATGAGGCACCACAAACATTTCTTTCTTTTCGTGAAATATATGCTTAGCACCTACTATGTGCCAGGTATTGTTCAGGATACATAGATGAGTAAGTCACAAACAAGCCTGTCGTCCAGGCACATACTAGTACAGTGTGGTGGGGCAGGTGGTCCCGGGGGTAAAGAGCAGTTTGGGAGTGAGGAAACATTACCGGGCAGGTAGAGGCAGTGCGGTGTGGCTTTCGAGGAGGGGAGGGCTGGTGGGTTTCTGAATGGGAGTGGGGCACCTGAGGAACAGCAGAGGAGGAAGGAGAGGATGTGGTGCATTCATATTCCAGGAGCTGTATTGTCCCTTAGGTCCATGCAAAGCTCCACCTCCCAGGCCGGACCCTCAGTTACTTAGTCGGGCCTTAGGTCCAGCCTTGAGCATCTTCAGTCACTGCCTCTCTCTTGGCCCACACATCTCAAGGATCCCATTAAATTCTAGCCTCCGCGGCAGTGAGGCTGAGCTGGGATTTTACTGCCCCTCCTAACTGGTTTGTCTTTCATCCTTAGGTTTTCCTATCTAAATTCAGGCTACAGAGAGGTGGAGAGCCAGCATCTCCAAGATTGCACCGATGTCTGCGCTCAGAGCACAGTGTGAGCCAGATGAATTGATTTAAACTAGGAAAGAAATATTGGGTTTGCTTATTCCAAAAAAATCTTGGTAGGGTAATTTTCTCGTGAGGAAAATGGCTTCTGCAGAGAGTTTAAAAAATGGTATTGTTAGAAACTGGTAAATATAGTCATGGCAATTTAATGTACCTTTCCTTCTTGTGATTAGATCCAGTCAGATGTCACATCCCAGTTCAATCAGCGCGGATGAAAGTTCCTCTAAAAGCTAAAGCTAATTAAGTTCCCTTCTTCCTCCCTCCCCACCCCTGTCACCAACTATGATTTCTTTGTTCACTGATGCTGATGTTAAAAATAAATCGAAAATTCTTTGTCATTTTGGGAGAAGATTTGTCATCACCAAAGAGATACTAGAGTGTAGAAATGAAAAAAATAAAATAAAAAAACTTAGGGTATAAAATATAGGAAGAGTGACTTCCAGGTAATAATTACACTGGGACAAGTTGGATGCATTTGAGCATCCCGATGCTGAGCTGCCTCAAGTCTTCCCCCAAAACAGTCTAGGTATAAAGGGGAGAAGACCAGTTAGGAAGCTACTGTAGTGGTCCAGGGAGACAGCAAAGGCCCTGATGAAGTGTGGCTGCAGATGTGCAGGAGGGAGGTCCGCAGGAGGCATTCTGAGGTGGAATCAATAGCACCCAGAGGCTGGTAAGTGAGGGGTGAAGGATGAAAAAGCAGAGGAGGCCTTGAGCAGCATATTTGACAAGTTTTATCAATGTCTTTGTGGAAAGATAAGTTGAGAGATAACTAACTGGACCAACGTATCCAAAGTACCAATGCATGCAATGGTAGGTCACTGTGCTCTGACTTAGGGTCCAACCATTGGCTTTGTCTTAGAAATTTTATTTTTGATTTGTATAATAACATAGAATGTGAATTCATCAAATTTCAGATGTCAAGAATCTATAAGTGATACCAGAAACAAAAAACAAAGTCCAAAATGTCAGAGAGAGAGAGAGAGAGAGAGAGAGAGAGAGAGAGAG
>NW_005371136.1:562622-571486 GCF_000412655.1 Myotis brandtii
GAGAGAGAGAGAGAGAGAGAGAGAGAGAGAGAGAGAGAGAGAAACTGAAACAAAAGATACATTTAACAGGGTTACCCTTGGAACCTAAGCCCAACTGCTTCAGGAAAGGATGGTGAGCTGTGGCTTCACAGCAGCACATGTGGAAAGACCCACGGGTTTACTTGATTCTAATTTTCAACAGGAGGAAATACTATACAGTCTCTCCTACCAACCCTCATGTGATCTTAGACTGCATCGTTGGAAGCTTGTGTTTTGGAAAAGGGAGGTGACAGTCCTGTTCAAGTCTGTGCTGGTTAAGTGACAATGGGCATCACACTCCATCTAAGAGCAGCATGGGACCGCCAGAGCATGTCCAGAGGAGAGCAAGCACAATGGCGAAGGGACTAGAAGAGTCCCCCATCCTAGCATCATCAATACCACCATCTGCTAGTGCTTACATTTCACTCAACCACAATCAATGACATAGACACCATCTCCCCATTGTATATAGGAGGAAACTCGCCACAATTTGCATGAGGGAGAACTGATCCCCAAACCCACACTCCTTCCACTCTTCTTCACTGCCTGAGAGACTGTTGGGAGATCTAGGGTTTAGAACCAGAGCCGACCCCTTGCCTGGTCCCTATGGTCCAACCACCTTGTCTCTGTAATGCTCTCCTCTCCCACCTCCCGCGGGATCCTGCTTCTGTGTCTCTGGTACCGAATCAGACCTCCCTGATCACGACCCTGACATCCACCTCAGTTGAGAAGTGCTGATGCCTAGAAGACCTTTCATGACACACATCGTATTCACCCCAGAGCATAATTGACCATGCGTTACCCATCCTTCTTGGGCCAAAGCCATGCAGCTGTGACAATTAATCCACCAACAGGAAGACAGCTTTGGAGCCTGGGTGGCCAGGGTGGCTGGTGGGCTAGGCAGCCAGATCCGGGGCCTCGATGAGAAGTGGAAGCTTCCTGGAGAGACCAGAATCTCCTGGAGCTCTTTTTAAAACACAGCCACTGGGCCCACCCCAGAGTGTCTGGTTGGTTCAGTAGGTTCCAGGAAGGACTGGGGATCTGCATTTCTATCAAATTCCCAGGTGCTGCTGCTCCTGATGGGAGTCTCATACTTTGAGAACCACGTTGAGTCCATGCAGTCTCAACAGGGGTGACATGGTCCCCAAGGGGCTGAAAACTGGTTCTCGAGGGGGAACCAAAAATCTCACTCTTTTTGCTATAAAGTAGATATGCAGACAGTGCATAAAACAAGGGCATGGCTGAGTAACAAGAGATGGAGTTTGAGAACCACTGGACTAGCTGATAGAGGACACCATTGGTTCCTTTTTGTCCATGAGAGGAGAATTACTAAACCTGGTGGAGGGACACACAACTCCTCCCTGTGCTGCCACCCACTGATTCCTAGTCAATTGTAACCATAGTCGGGATCCATTCCAGGCCGAACTAAGCACCTGTTACGTGCAAGGCATCAGGGCTCCGTGGAGGTAGGTCACTGCAGGCGGGAAGAGCCAGGCTCTGTGGGGACTGAATGACAGACACAAGGTGGGGTCCTCTCTAACACACAGTTAGGTGGGTGGCTTTGGAAGGGGCTTGTACAGATGAGGTGTCTTGAAACCTAAGCTCCATCGGCTCCATGGCAGGTCAGCACAGTAGAGGAGCTGGTGGGTGGTGACGGCACTGCAGGTGGTGGCAGAACAAAGATGGCAGCCAGGCAGGGCTGGGGTACTGCCTGCCAGGGGTGTGCAGGGAGCACCTGTGCAGTTGGGGTGTGCAGTGGGGAGAGTGCCGCCCTGCTGAGGAGCCTGGGAAAGGTGTCCGGTGGGAGCCCTCGTTTGGGTTTGGGAAGAGGCGCACAAAAGGAGAAGAAGGGGAGGGCTCCTCGCACTTGGGCGCTGGGGAGATTTGCAGAGCAAGGGAGGGAGGCACGGACCAGGGGTTTCCATCGGATGGTGCCCAGGTATGTTCTGGGTGCTCACCCTGCCTGGATGAGAATACAGAGAAACACCATCCTCTAGTTCAGCGGTTCTCAATCTGTGGGTCGAGACCCCTTTGGTGGTCGAACGACCCTTTCACAGGGGTCGCCTAAGACCATCCTGCATATCAGATATTTACATTACGATTCATAACAGTAGCAACATTACAGTTATGAAGTAGCAACGAAAATAATTTTATGGTTGGGTCACAAGGGCCAGAAGGTTGAGAACCATTGCTCTAGTTGGTCACGGAGGCTTATTTGCCACAAAGGGCAGGAGCTGCATTTCCCAAGGTCTCTGGGCTCAGAGACCCCTTCTCCTTGCCCAGTAGCCACAGCTGACCCCCCCTTCCCCATCCAGTCCTGAGAATTAGCGGCTGCTGACAGATTGTGCTTGCTCAATCTGAACACTGCGGCGGGCGGGGTGGGGGAGTGGAGCGTCACCTGCCAGCTCTGACAGGGGAGCCATTGGTCATTTGGCCGGTGGCCGATTTGGATTTACAGCCCACTGGCCAGGCCTCCTCCGCGGCCCGGCTGCCTTGGAATGAGAGCTGTCTGTTATGTCCTCCCCGGTGGCAGCTGTAACGACTGCAATTTTCCCAGCGGACACCTCGAAGGAGCCGGTTATTTTTTAAAAGGGCAGTGCATTTGTTCCTCACGGGCTCCATCACACCCATCAATCAGGACTCACTCTAACGGGGAGATTTCTGCAGCAGGGCCGGGCCGCTCCTTAATGCACTTGGCTAGTATGGGTTTAATTTATGCTGAAACGTAATGGAGGGATTCAGAGTTAGCCTTCTCTCTGGAAAGATGTGCAAAAATTGATTTCAAACAGTCAATAGTCTTCTGTTTTATGAACCGAAGTCTTGATTTATAGTGTTTGGCTTTCTTTGTCCAGCGGGCAAGCCTGCTATCCTTTTCTGTCACCCTCTCCCTTCCTCCCTCTCTCATGCGGCGAGCTCTCACTCCACGCCAAGCGCTTTGTTGGGCACTGGAACTGAGGTTGAATAAGGCAAGGTGTCCAACTGTAGGCGAACACCAGTGAAGAAACAGGAGTCAGAGCCTCACAGGGAATCGGTGGGTTCCATAGAGAAGCTTTCTCAGCCTCAGAACGATGGGCATCTGAGACCAGATAATTCTTTGCTGGGGTGACCATCTGGTGCACCGTAGGGTGTTGAGCAGTTTCCCTCTTCCCCAGGTGTAACAACCAAAAATGTCCCCAGGCAGTGCCAAATGTTCCGGAGGGTTAGGGGCAAAATCACCCCAGCTGCCCACGGGGGACCCTGCCCTAGACTGGCCGCCTGACCGGACAGACCTGCCCCCGCGCTGCCGCAGTGAGCTGTGAGCAGCAGCAACTCTCTTCTCTCTTCAGGCATCTCTTTTCTTATTTGCAAAATGAGAGCTGGGAAAGATTTCCATCTCAATCCCATGAGTCTGAAAAGTTTGGAGTTGTCTGTGTAACATATTGGGCCATATGCTCTGGACAGGGAGGGGTAGGGTCTATGCTTCACCATACAAAGTGCCCAGCACAGAGCCTGGCCTCCATCAGCAAACACTCGCAGACGCTGACTGTGTGTAAAAGAGACAGGGCCTGAGATCAAGAAGTGGACATTCTCTATGGAGAGAGAGGTCTCGAGAGCCCTCCCCGGTCCCAGGCTGCCTGTGTTTGCATCCTGGCTCCGTCTCACACAGGCTGGTGACTCCCAATACCTTGCTTACCTTCTCTGAGGGCCACTTTCCTCATCTGTAAGATGGAGATGATGATAGTTGGGACCTCAGGGCTGTGGTGAAGATTCAATGAGGCAGAACAGCGCCTGGCACGCAGTGAGCGCTCAGTAAGGGGTAGCTATGGTGGCCGTGAGGATGAGGCAGACTACCCAGCACAAAGCCATGATGGTGCCACACCCAGCGTGTGACACACACGGGTGAGTCCTGCCAGTGCTCAGGAGGGAAGAAAACCCCACAGGGGAGAAATAGGACTATGAGGGGTGCCTCAGAAGGTTGCATGTGCTTTGTTTCTGGTGTGTGTGTTGGGGGGGGGGGGGCGGTGGGGTGGGGCTTTGGAGAAGGCTCGGAAGTACTGGAAGAATGATCGAGTCCTGGACAGCCAGATCTAAATTGCTCAGAGCAGTGTAGTGACCTGCCCGCGGCCACACTATGGCAAGGATCAGAGCCAGGATTAGCACTCTAGTATCTTTTTCTTTTTTAAAATATTTTTATTGATTTCAGAGAGGAAGGAAGAGGGAGAGAGAGATAGAAACATCAATGATGAGAGAGAATCATTGATTGGCTGCCTCCTGCACGCCCCCCACTGGGGATCGAGCCCACAACCCTGGCATGTGCCCTTGACCAGAATCGAACCTGGGACCCTTCAGTCTGCAGGCCGACGCTCTATCCACCGAGCCAAATCGGCTAGGCAGCACTCTAGTTTCTTGACTCCCACCCAGGGCTACTGTTATCTGGTCAGCGCTGTGGGGGTTCTAGAAACAAGCATTTCCTAGTGAGAAAGATCTCTGCATCCTAACTGTCCAGAGTTAAACCAGATCTTGTATTGAGAGCCCTTAGGACAGGCATGGGGCAGGGAGGGGTGGAGGGGTGGGTGATGTCAGCTGGGATTGAGGACACCAGCCCTGGGTGGTGTCCTATAAATTCAGAGAGTGCTGGGCTGATGCTTGCTTTCATCTTTCCTATGACACAGAAAAGGCAGGGTGGCCAAGTAAGTTGGATGAGGGAGGACATGTAAATAGGGGGACAGGTCATTTCCAAGCAGCGAGCAGCAAGAACTGCAGGCACCCTGTCTGCATTCAGGTGAGAGGCTAATTATCCATCAGCTCTCACAGGTCATTACGGCGGTCCTGCCCAAGCCGTGCCTTGCGGCACTTCATTGTCTGACGTTGGGTGTTGGCGATCTGAAACGCTCCCTGGCAGTGACTTACACGTGGGCCAGGCCTGAAGCTCACCAGAGCAGCAGCCCCGGAATGCGTGCCGCAGCTACTGCTAACAACGATGGAAATCACGCTGCCTTCCCTTTGTTCATGTGCCTTCATGGACAGTGCTGATCCCTGGCAACTCTTTTGTCCTCATTTTCTATAAGTGAAAGCTGAGGCCGAGTGAGGTTAACTGACCTCCCCAAGGGCGTATGGTGATAACCTGATACCTCCACCTGTGGGCCTCCTTCTGCTCTGTACCCTCCTGGGGAAGGCAGCCTCCGGGAAGGCCCCGAAGGTCCCCACCTCCTAGCATTCACATCCTTGTGGGGTCCCCTCCCACATGGCACCAGGGTGGGTCCGTGTGAACAATAACACACAGTGGAAGTGACGGCATGTCACTGCTGGGATTAGAGTGTAAAGGACTGGGCCTCTTCTTGTATGGTCTCTCCCTCTCCCTGATCTCTCTCTTGGGGGGGAGACGGCCACCATGTCTTGACTGGCTCTATGGAGAGGCCCCCATGGCAGGGAACGGAGCCTGCCAAGCACCCTCATAAGTGATTCTCCAGCCCCAGTTGAGTCTTGAGGTGACGGAAGCCCCTGCTGACTTGCAACCTCCTAAAAGACCCTGAGTTAGAACCCCCAGCGAGGCTGCTACCAGATGTCTGACCCTAAGTAAGTTGAGATAGTAAATGTTTGTTGTTTTATAGATGCTAGATTTGGAGGTAATTTGCTCCACAGCAATAGATTATTGGTGTATCCGCTATCCTGGACTGTTCCAGGGAATAAAACCTACTGCAGGGGATTCATCCCTTTTGGTTAACCGTGACCATCTCCACAGACATCTTACAAGGAAGGTGCCCCTGGGAGATGAAGTCACTACTTAAGAAGCATCCTTTTTTATGTTTACAGTGAGCCATTTATATGTGGCCATATATATTTTTAAATTCAGAACCATAGCGCCTAATGTACACATATTGGGCAAGACTCAAATATGGGTCCAATATATGTGGAGTCTTTATTGCTTGTCTATTTTCCTTTGTTCCTCATGATGCCCCAGTTTTGTGACATAATTTTTGCAGAATTGAACTTGAGCAGCTCACAATGATACGCTGGATCCCACAACCCCAGGTGCTTATCCAAACAAGCAGATAGAAAGCAGGCTGCGGGGGCGCATCGGGGAGGAACTGGACAGCAGAGAGGACCTCCTTGCCTTGCTATTCACGTGAGCTTCCTAATCATGTGAATTTTATTTTCCAAAAACATCTCGGATGAGGTTGAGGGATGCTTTGGGTCTGAAGAGGATGTGGGGTATCGCGGTGGTGGTGGGGGAGATGGTAAGAATGAGTTTATTTATTGAATCTGTTTTCTTTATGCCAACGTGAAAGTTCTGAATCATTGGGAGAATGGAAAAGCATAAAAAATGAAAGGCACCCGAGGGGGAAAAATGAAAAATAAACTTTGATGTGGTTCTGCAGACTGCAAAGGGCCCCTCGTTCCTGCTCACAGCTAGCTGTCTGGAGGAAAAGGCCTCATAAATAAGTCTTACTAAGGTGTCTGAGTGTGGATTTTGAGCCCATCCAAAGAGTATTTGCACTTAAGAAGGGTAGAAAGCTTGAAAACAAAGGAACACAAATAGAGGACTTCGGGCGCCCAGTAAAGATGAGGAGAAAGACATTGGTGGACCCCAGCACAGTCAGCTTGCAGGTCCGGGTGCCCGCACAAACACAGTGCGTGGCAGAGGGTGGAGGTCAGACTGTCTGAGTGGGAATTTGGGCCCTTCTGGCTGTGCGTGGTCTTGGGCAAGTAATCTAGCCTCTCTGGATTGTCCTCATCTCTAAAATGGGATGCAATGGAAGTTCCTACCTCACACATTTAGAGTGAGATAATGCTTAACACAGACCTGCCACACAGTAAGACTAAAGGTTAGCTATGACAGCTATATTATGTTTTATTATAGACATGTAATAGTGATATTAACTCCAGCAGTACTAGTTAATTATAGTAATATTAGTATGTTACAGCTATATAATAGTAATGCCTAGAAAGCCTCCCCGGTCATGAGCAGAGAGCACAGTTTAGGTTTCACACACATGCCTGACCGCCCCTCCCCCGCCCTTCACAAAGCTGAGCAGACAGACTGGGGGATCTTGCAAGAACTGAGCGCCAAGTGGGCCCACCATGTGGGTGAGGGTGGTTGTGCTTCTGGGAGGAAGGGTTGGGGAGCTTCCCCTGCTGCCAGAATCTGGGTGTTACCTCTGAACTTGGCACACACAGTCTCTCTCTGGACAATGGGAGCTCTGTGGCTTGCTGGGACCGAGCCAAGATATCCAACTGGGTCAGCAATGCAGCCACAGAGCAGGCTCCCAGCTTCAGGTCATGCGTGAGAATGTGGGCACGGAGGCCTCCCAGCCTCGGGTCTGCGGGCACCCGGAGGGTCGCCCTGGAATCATGTGGCAGGCGGCCTTTCTGGGACCACTGAGCTCTCACTGGGGTACAGTCCTGCACCACCCAGCCCTCCATGATGACCGTCTGTGGTCAGTCCCAGCGGAAGGGGCCTGTGTGTCCCTGGTCAGGCAACAGTGGGTTCCCACTAAAGCCTGAATCCCTGATTCTTGTCCCCGAATGACTGGCCAAAGGGCGTACAACTGTGGAGCTGCTGCTGCCTAACGTCCGGTTACAGAACTGTAACCAGTCCTTAGCAGAGATATCACTTAGGAATTTGCTTGCTGGCCCGTGGGGGTGGGGTAGAGAGGAACAGACTAAACTAACCCTGGCACCTCTTATGTGCCAGGTCATCTGCCAGGCACCCCACATTCCTTTTGTCTCTTAATCCTCACAACCAAGATAGCAGTAAAATTACTCCCACTTTACAGGCCAGAAAACTGAGGCTCAGAGAAGTTGAGCGACTTGCCCAAGACGACACAGCTAGTAGGAGGCGGTAGAGTCAGGATTGGGACCGTGACTGTGTGGCTCAAACCCTCATGCTCCACCACGCGAGGCAGTGCCTTGCTGCGTCAGGCCACTGTTGTTTCTCTCCTGGGCTTGGTGGGAGGGCATTGTCAGCGTCTAAGCTTCCAGCTTTGGGGCTTCTTGGGCTGTGCAGACAGGATGTCTGTCCTCGTGTGGCCATGCTGTCAGGAGCAAAGGACTGGGCGGCCCTCCCTCCTGGCAGGGTTCCCTTTCCCGGTTCTTAACGGGCTCCTTTGTTCCTTCACCTCTAGATTTTAGGGGATAAATTTGAGAATGACTTCGGGGCTGCAATCTAGAAATCCGATCCCCTGTGAACTCCGTTTCTTCCCAGCTATTTCACCGGATCTCTCCCTCCTTAGCAGGCGAGCTGCGGTCAGGTCAGGCTTCACCTGCCTGTAATTATAGCCCTCTCACTGCCCAGCTCCGGGCTCTGAAACCTGGAGTTCTCACAAGTGCCTTTCCCCTCCCTAATCACTGGTTGGCAGCCATTCCTCAGAGCCCGAAGGAACAGGTACGGCTCCTCCTGCTGCCTCCCTCTCCCTGTTGCTTTGGAGATAAATCCGGGGTCCCACCCACTCCTGGCCCTGGGTTCAGAGAGCTGGAGACTGGGGTGGGAGAAAGTATTTCTTCATTGTGCATTGTTGTGTTTTAATTTATATTCATCTGGAGAGTGGCAGATTAGAGGTTGTGAAACCATTAGGGAAAACAGCTTCTAAAAATACAAGTGTTGCTAGCATGACAGGCCAGATTTGGAAAAAGGGCGTCTTGCGTTTTCTCCCGAGGTGAGAAGACAACAGAGTAATTATCCAATGAACGGTGCCCGCTCTCAGAGGTGCGGCCCTGCCAAACATTCAGATGCTTCTCCACCCACTCAGCTACAAAGGGGCATCCGAGGGCCCTGTAAACAACATTTCCCGATTAGCCCGAGGGGATCGCTGTTTCAGAAAATAAGCAGCAATAGTGATAGGCATGTAATAGTGATATTAACTCCA
>NW_005371136.1:571538-571979 GCF_000412655.1 Myotis brandtii
GCCTTGGTGGAGGCAACCCTGGCATTTGGGACCAGAGCTAGCCTGTGGGCTGAGCATCGCTAGTGCTCCTGCGATGGGGTCTCTTACAGGCCCCACCCTCTGGCTGCTGTCCTGCATGCTACCTGGGCCTGCCACCTCCTAACCCCCCAAGTTAAGTCCTGACCCCACCACTCATGTGGGCCATTCTCTGAAGCTCACATTCCTATTTTTAAAATGTATTGGGTAATAATCCCTATTTTGTGTACTGGTTTGGGGCCGTGGTCGGCAAACCGCGGCTCGCGAGCCACATGCTGCTCTTTGGCCCCTTGAGTGTCACTCTTCCACAAAATACCACGTGTGGGCGCCCACGTACAGTCGTACAGTGCGATTGAAACTTTGTGGCCCATGTGCAGAAGTCGGTATTTTGTGGAAGAGCCACACTCAAGGGGCCAAAGAGCCGCA
>NW_005371136.1:572040-586982 GCF_000412655.1 Myotis brandtii
TTGCCGACCACTGGTTTGGGGGAAAAAAAAAAAAAAAAAGGATTGCAAATGGCAAGGACCCAATGAATATAATTTTTCTTCATAATGTAAACAGGTAGGCTACAGCTGGCAACGCTATTTGATAGGTGCTTAAATGAATCACACACAGTTGAATCTCAGGCCACATTGAGGTATTTTGGGGCACGTGACACTTTCTGGTGTCCTTCAAATTCTCTGGAGAGGGCCCTCTCTGCAGCTCATTTGCGGGGTCAGCTCTGTAATGTCACGAAGCAGAAGAAGGCCAAGAGGGACCCCGGTTATTGTTTTTAGAGTTTACAGTGCACTTTCAAGTGCACACTGGGCGCTAGCGAGCAGCCACCAATGCCACATGCATTTTGCAAAAGACAAAACCAGACGTCAAGGTGAAGGTCCTTCCTCAAGCCATCAAACTAGGACTCCCAAAGGCCGTTTTCCTCCCCCAGTAAGATTTAATTGGGGAATTCATCCCTAGGTTGATGGGAGACACTGGGGTGCGGCCCTCACAGAGGGGTCCCCAGGTGTTAAGAGAATTATTCAGGGGAAGAGGCTTGCTCGGCTGGTCCTTGTGTCCTGAAGGTTGGACAGGTCAGAGAGGCAGCCCCTGAAGATTCCAAGCAGAGTCCAGAAGGCAACAGAACTTGGAACGTTTTCGTTCCGAGGAGCCTAACCAAAAACGAAGACATTCTTACAGGTTGCCGAGATAGGAGGGGTACGAGAGAGACTTCCAAACACCTATTGCAGTGCCAGTGCCTAATTGAGATTTGATAAATCGAGGTTGGGTGCCTGGCAGAGATAAGGAAGCTGAGGCATAGGGGCGGCTGCCTGGAATTCAGTGGCCAATCCAACGGTGGGCCCTGGTCTCAGAACCATCCAATTCCTGAGTTGGAAGGAGCCTTAGGGATCAAGCAGTCTGCCTGCCTTACTGTATCGATGGGGAAACCGAGGACCCAAGTTTCAACAACCTTCCCCAGGCCACACAGTTACTTGGGGGCAGAACTTGGCCTTCCTGACCTCCCAGCCTCCCTGCCACCCCTCACGCTGCTCCCAGGAAACAGGATTTCAGGATGCATCCACGTTAGACACACGATGACCCCTAACCCCACAAATACCTCAGCTGAATGTCCTAAAAATAACTGTTGTGATCAACTTAATGTGTTAGAGGCCCTGGGGGAGGGGAGGGGGAAGAATATCCTGTAAATCTGCTAATTGCCCATGTATTTCAGTCCCAGCTCCTGTGAATGAGTGTGTGCGCTAAGGAAATGCTATAATTGGCCTGTTTGGGCCACTCTGTTCTGGAGCAAGAACTGTCAGGTAGGAAATTATAGGACTGAACAGCAAGAAATACAAATGCAGTCAGTTTTAAATGACAAATGCCTGGAAGCTATTTATTAAGGGCCTGTCTTTTGCTTTAGGAGCACGGTGGACTGCTCAGATTGACTAGGCAGTTTTTTCATTAAGAAAAAAATTTAAGTGCCAAATAAAAGCAATACCATTACCTAAAAGCAATAGCACTGACGATGTCCCAGGCACTCTCCAAAGTGTTGTGCACGCATTCTCTTCATTTTATCCTCACCGCAAGATGTGAGGTGCGGCTGCTGCCCTCAGCACCATTTACACAAGAAGGAAATCAAAGTTCTGGAGGTTAAGTCATTTACAGACTTTAGGCCACTTAGTAACTAAGCAGAACAGTTGCGACTCCAACTAAAGTGTGCAGCCGGAACTACCCTCGAAAACCTCTTCATCACCCGTAAAGTGCGGGGTCCATCCTCTTTTTCCAAGTTGATCATCCGATGAACGCATTTCTTTCAGTTTAGGGGCCAGGTGTGCGACATCTAAGTGTACTTGTATGTCAGCGTCATACCCAGAGCAGCAGGATACTCACATGACGAGGGAGACCAGGAGGAAAGTGTGCCCCATCTCCCACTGCACACCCACGTTGGGCACCTGCTCACCAAGTGGTCTGGCTAGTGAAACCATCCCCCGGTTCCCTATGCACTGTTAGTTCCCCCTCTCGTGTTGCTCCCTGGTGGTGTGTTTGCCAAGCACCTCGAGTTTGAATCCTTTCAAGTTAAATGCATCTAGTTAAATGGTTCCACTAAATTATCCCCCAAGCTTCTAGGTGGCAAATGAACCAAACAAACAACAAGCAAAGCCAGTTGTTTGGCTTCCCTGGGCCAGGGTTCCATCTCTGAATCCTTTCAAGTTAAATGCATCTAGGACGTGGTTCCACTAAATCATCCCCCAAGCTTCCAGGTGGCAAATGAACCAAACAAATGAAAAACAAAACCAGTTGTTTGGCTTCCCTGGGCCAGGGTTCCATCTCTCTGAGGCCACGAGTTGTGCTCCTGTGGCTGCTGGGTGGCGGGAGCCATCCTCTACCACGCTCACTCTGGGCTGTGCTCACATCGTACATTCATCCCAGGCACCGGCTGCACACACTGCCCAGACTTTAGGGGGTGGGGACGCACTAGACACAGGACCTCAGAGGAGAGAACCAATGAATGAGTACAAGACCATTTGGACATTTGCTGGGCTTGCAGTAAGGTGAGGCCATCCAGCTACCTAAGGAGGGTGACTGTCCTGGTTTACACGGCCTGCCTGATGCAGCACCCAAAGCCCCCCACACCAGGAAATCCCCCAGTCCCAGCAAACTGAGGCAGCTTGTCCCCCTGCACCCAGCCCAGGGAGACGTGGAAGGAACGCGGCGGGTGAGACTGACACAAAGAGTAGGACCTGTCCAGGCGCATAACAGGCAGAGGGACAGAGGTCGTCTCCTTTATTCCAGTTTTATCCGTTCCTCTCACCCCATCCAAGGGATCATGAGCTTCCATGAGCTTCCAGCAGCTCTCCTGGCTGCTGCTCCCCTGGGTCTCCCGGCTTCCACTCTTGCCCTCTTCCAGGCCACTCTACACACAGCAGCCGGAGTTATCAAAGCAGCGGATGGTGCAAAGCTGATGCGGTCATTCCCCTGCCCACGCCCTTTGGTGGATTCCTATTATTCCCGGAGAACCCGGTCCCAAGGTCCCAAGGCGACCGGAGCCTGTAGGAAGGGTGCTGAGTGATATGGTCCCTGCCCACCCCTCGAGCTACTTCCTCCTTCCTCCCCACCTTCCTACCACGTTGGCTTTGTCCCTTCCCAGAACACTTCTCACTCCTTCCCCACCAGGAAGCTTGACTTGAAACCAATTTCCTCCCTGTTAGACCAGTTCACTCCTGTTCACCTTCCAGGTTTTGGTGTAAATGTCACTTCCATGCTGTGTTCTGTAGCATTCTCAGTGCACTACGTTTGCAGCTGATTTTAGTGACGTGTCTTCGAATGAGGGGGAGAAGGTGTTTTGAGAGTCAGTGTACCCAGTGGTAGGAGCGTGAGCCGGGGACCCAGAGAGCCTGGTGGTGACTCCTATTACTGTGTGACCTTGGGCAAGTTACTTACCCACCCTGTGCCTCAATTCCCCCATAAGTACAAAGGGGATAATAATAGCATCCACCTCAGTTTGTTGTGAGGCTTAAATGAGTGAATATCGGTAAAGCCTTTTCTAGCACCATGCCCGGCCTATAGCAAGTGCTACATAAGCATTTGTTCCGTAAGTAAAATGAATTTCCCCCCAGCATGTTGCTCACACCTCACGAGTGGTGGTTATTATGTTGCATTTCATCAAATGTGCTGTCTCCTCTTCCCTTGGATCGTAAGTTCCTTTTGAGGACAGGGACTATGACGTAGGCATCTCTCTGTAGGTGGGTGGCTCAGCAAGTGTCCAGTTATCAACAGACAGAGTTGGAGAGGAATAGCACGTGAGGAAGAAGAGTTGAGATGCCAAGGACAGAACCAGATACCAGAGGCAGGCTGCATGCTTAACGGCTCATACCGGTCAGCACGGCCTCAGAAGACAGGGTCACAGGGCTGGTCCTCAGGGCGTTAGTGGCCCGCCCTCTGAGCTAGATGCAATACCACTGCAGAGTCACCCAGCGTTTCCATAGGAATGTTCTCAAACAGCTCGTCCTCAGAAAGAAAACCCATGTGGGCCATCATTTTAAAACAGCCAATAAGACTCCAGGAGTGATCTGGAATGGCTGGGAATGTCCCTTAAAAATGCCCTTTTTAAGTATGGAGGGAATGAAGATATTTGATTAACAGATACATCTCCCAGAGAATAAATTAGAAAATACTCAGCTTTCTTGCTTTTATAACACTTGTTGCAGAGCTATTAAATTACCGATACTAAGTAGGGGAAAAAAGAGGACTCATTAAAAAAAAAATTGATTTAGGACAATTTGCTAAGAGATGTTTTTACTCAATGAGCATGGCATTATAGGAGGCAGCTGGCTGTGCTCTTTCACTCCCCAAGTTTACTTAAAAAGTAGGTGGTGACCCATCTTCTTGCTTAAGTCTGTGGTTTATTTTGGGGATGGAGTCTGAATGCTGAGTGGTGATGTGGCAGTGAGAGCGACAGGAAGGGAGAACAGGGCTCCCTCCACCCCCACCCTTTTTCTAGATGAAGCCATGAGGCCCAGAGAGGGCAGGTCACTTACTGAAGACTCAGGTCTGCCTGGCTTGAAAGCCCAAGCAAGCTCTTCCCACGTCTCTACCTGAGTAAGACAAGCCCGTCCGCAAGCTGACTTGATGGGGAAGCGTGTTAGCTGGAGAGGTGACAGGGCGATGGAGGCGTTCTCCCAGTTCACTCTATTATGATGATTTAAAGGGCACACCTGCAGTGCACAGGCTGCCTCTAAAGGGGCAGAAGAAAGGACTCCCATCAGTCGCCTTGGTGGCCGGCGTTGGGAGGCTGGGGGCTGGGCTGGGGGGAACAGTCTTTACCACACCAGTTTGTGTCTTTCATAAGTTCATACATGTGAATGCATTACCTTGTTAAAAGTAAAGAAAAATTTAAGAAGGAAAATAAGAGAAAGATAATATATGCACTTGCTAAAGAATTTTGTGTGCAGCCAGCCTACATGGCTCAGTGGCTGACCTAGGAACCAGGAGGTCATAGTTTGGCTGAATTATGAACCAGGCGGTCATAGTTCGATTCCTGGTCAGGGCACATGCCTGGGTTTCGGGCTCCATCCCAGTGTGGGACTTGCAGGAGGCAGCCGATGAATGATTCTCTCTCATCATTGATGTTTCTATCTCTCGCTCCCTCTCTGAAATTAATTAAAAAAAAGAAAGAAAATAATAACAAATGGAATACAAAGCATGGTGATAAGCCTCCTCCTGCTTCCGGCCCCCAGGTTCTCCTGCTAACCGCCCCCCCCCCCCCCCCCCCCCCCCAGCTACTGCTATTGTTCCAGGGACCCTTTCTGCACAGACAAGTGCACATGCGCACATGTCCTCTTTGACACCAGTTAGACTAGGCCATACACATGGGTGGCATCTTGATTTTTCACTTAATACATCTTGAAAGCTATTCCACATCCGTACGTACAGGTCTGCTTCATTCGTTTTAAAGGCTACACAGTGTTCTTCTGTGTGGATGCCCCATGAATTATTTATCCAGTTCCCTGTTACTACACATTTAAATTATTTCCAGTCTTTGTTACGATAGATCCCCCAACAGTGAATATTCCTAATATGCCTTTCCATACACGTGCAGGTCAATCTGTGAGATAAATATTTAGAAGTGCAATTGTCGGCTCAAAGGATATCTGTGTGTCTTTAATTTATAAAAATTGCACGTGCAGTTTAAAATTTGAGCGCTATTGCCATACGGTTTCCCTTCACCACGAGGATGTTGGTTGCTCACAAATGGGAAGTGGAGCAAACAGTCTGTGGGAGAGAAGTCCTTAGAGACACCGTGCACTCAGCGGAGAGCTGTGAGGGTTGGTGCTGCGGCCTCCCCAGGGCAGGGGCGGGAACCTGGGAACTCCCTCTCCCAGGGGTCTTGGCTTTCCCTATGTCAGTCAATCTGTGGGTATTTGGGGAGCACCCATGGTGTGCATGCACTTTACCAGAAGGTACAGGAACTAAAGACTCTGAACCTGCCCTCAGGAAGTTGTGGGCAGCTGAGAAATCCCTTCTGAGAAGAGAAGCAATAACACAAGTTCTAAGGGAGGCTTATGGATGACCAGGAGTTGTTGGAGAAGTCAGATCACTTTTAGCTGGCGTGGTCTTGGGAAGACGTCTGAAAAGGAAGCAGAATTTGACACTAGCTTTGAAGAATGGCTAAGATTTTGCTGGGCCAACAGGAAGAAGGTGGGGGTATAGATTCTTAGTTTTTAAGTGACAATTAACTTGAGCTGACCACATGCCAGGTACTGTGTGAGACAGTCACTCATTCATTTGCTCAAGCAACGTGTCCTGCACTCCTACTATGGGCCAGGCACTGTCTTGGGAGCCTGGGAACTTAGGCAATAGGCACTTTCATATGTATGTGCCTCATTTTAAAGACAAACAAACTGAGGCCCTTGGAGGTTAAATGACTTGCCCAAGGTCACCCAGCTAGTGAGTGGCCAAGCTGTGGATTTAACGTTGGTCTTTTGATCCTAATTGTGCTGTTCTCCCTCCACAACTGCCGAAGAGCAAAGGTACAAACGGAGAAACGCAGAAGACACATTTGGGAGACAAAATATAGGTCATTCTGTGAAAGGCAAATAGGGCACCAGGCCCGAGGTCTATTCTAGTTGTCCAAGCTGCATACCCTTGTAACAAAACAATTCTGTAAAAAAGGTGACATTTCTGTGGTCTGAAATTTCACGCCTCATGCAAGTGACATTTATTTTTTTCCTGCAAATTACAACCTGCATTGACATTATTAAGGAAATCACAAGGACCCAGCAGAAAATGAAGAATTCAATTGATTATTTTTATTGCTGTAGAAGTCCTTTGTAGGCGGGCTGGGCAGAGACCCAATTTCATTTGCTTGTAATATTGCAAACGCCGCTAATTGCCTATCTTTAGTGAAGGATAGAGACAAAGGAACAATCAAAGGTATTTATTAGAAATTCTGTTTGGACAGATTAGCTTCGCATTTCAGTGGTCTTCATCTCGGTGCTGAACACCAACATGCCATGTGTTAACAAATGACAGTGATGACATCACCTTCCTACTGTTTGGACGGTTGTTTCTGGCAATGTCTGTAAAACACGGTGGAATTGATTATTTTCGGGCTGATTTCTTCTTTCTGCAGAGGTTGAACTATCAGTGGATTGCCATTCAATTCAATTTAGTAGTTATGACAGTTGGAATAACTACACTGCATCTTAATGTGTGTGTCTCATGCATAAATCACATTGTTTGCCAAGTGATAATGAGCAGAGAAGCTGCTAGGAGGCTGAAAATCAGTTCTCAATAGACAACTGGATCTTATAAGTTGGAGAGTAGGAATTTGTGGACCATCTGAGAGTCCAATGAACCTTTGCATCGACTCTGGGGCTAGAGACCTTCAGAATGTGGGCCACATGGTCCGTGCAAAATGAATCTTTATTGACATGACATCTTTTTAATGTTTATAAAAGTTGCCTTAACTCTCTAACCTGATGATTCATTCATTCATCATTCATTCACTCATTCGTTCCTGAGCGGTCAGTGCTGTTGGAGGTATGAAGAATCATGCATGGTCTTTGCTCACTGAATTATAATCCTGTAAAGATTACAAAACAAGTGTGCAGTAATTCTGGTCACGTAAGGTGGGAAGTGGTCCAGGCATAAAAGCAATGTCCTTGGGAGAAGCAACATGCCATGGACTTAGATCCAGACCCTGAGTTCAACTCTTGGCTCCTACACTTACCAACTATATGACCTTGGGCAATTTGCATAACCTCCCTAAGTACTAGTTTTCTCATCTGTGTGATGGGGCTAAATCACAGTTATACCTACATGATGGGAGGTGGACCTTTTGGGGGCAGGAGCTGAAAGCTAGAACCTGGGCAAGTAGGAGGGGGTGGGTGCAGGGTATATGTCTCTCTGATTGGAGTGAGGGAGGTGAAATGAAACTGGAAAGGTAGGTGGATCAGATCATGGAGGAACTTGTGGATCCTGCAGAATGTCCTGTGATTCAAATTTTCCCAAAGAATCAGGCCAGACCTCATAGGTCAAGGGGAAGTGACATGGTGCTTGAGGCCTGGATCCTCTGGAGATCAAGTATTTTATCATAAAAAAAAAATTCCATCGCTACATAGCCAGGCAATTTCCTAAATTAAAGCTAGCAGAAAACACAGGCATTTTCTAACTTTCACATCATCCATCTTTAAGACTCTGGGAGCTTCCAACAGGGACAGGCAAGGTGAACGGAGACATGTTTTCTATAGGATTCAAGGGAGAAGCATTAGTAATGATATTTGAATCCTTTTAATTTTCCTCTGGGTGGAGTTTTGTGCCCTTTAAGATGACATAGTGAACATCCCCCCTCACCCCCAAAATTATTAGATTTCAAAAGCTCTTTGGCCCATAAAATGTTTGTGAGCCCCACCCACATGCCCTCTCTCTCAGCCCTTTCCAGTTCTGTCCCAGGAGCCCGGTCCACTGTGGATGAGCTGTGGCGGTTTTCTCACCCTGCTTCCTACTTTCAATTCTTTATTCAGATAGACTGAGGCTCATGGAGCCTCAGAAGCACCTTGCCCCACCCAGAGATATATCTTGGCAGAGAAAATGAAGGTGGATTTCCTTTTTTAAAGGTGAGAGATGGCTGAGCCCCTTTTCTCCCTGGCAGAAACTCGATAGATAACCTGCCGGCTTCATCATCTGACGCCTGTGGACCACAGTTGAAGGGAAAATATCTTTAAAATGCAAAGGAGCCTGGGCAGGGGGGGACTCCTACCCAGAGCTCAGCAAACACTGACTGAATGGGAACTCAGCCTGATGCCTCGGTGGTGTAGGACCCACTGTTCCTAAACAACCCGCTCCTGACTGGTGCAGATTGAGTCAGAATGAGCCCTATTGTTGTGGGGGTTCGGGAAGAACCCTGGGCATCGTGCAACTTCGCAGACATAGAAAGGCTACAGAGTTGAAGGCAACATGAATTTTCTCTGAGCTAACTGCTAACGGGCAGCAACTGAAGAACATTTTGCAGCTCCCCGAACATGGGGCACACCATCCATCTGATTCTGACCACAGCCCTGTGAGGAAGCCCGTCTCATAGGGGAGGACTGAAGCTCAGAGAGGCGAAACAGCTGGTCCAAAATGTCACAGCTAGCACCTGGCAGAATCGGGGCTTCTGAGAGTCCAACGGCAAACCCTGTGCTCCTTCCACAGCACCAGGGGCACCATGCCACTGCCATTGGTAGGCAGCCAGCAGAATAGGGCCCCGACCGGCTGAAGGACTGACCCTGTGCCCTAGCTCGTGTGCATCACTATCACGGTTTGGACTCAGTGTATCCAGCTGTGTGAAGGAGGGGACTGAGTCAGATTTACATGATGCTGCTGGCCTAGAAGGAAGGCGTAATTACTTGGCACGAAGGAGAACTCAAGAAGAACTAGTCTACATCACTTCCTATGGAGTGTGTCCCTTGGAGGATGGTGTGTAAATGTGATGTGGATCAAACGGAACAGGAAAGGAAGCCCCCCAGCGCCATGTGTTTCCCCTGGATATCGCATTAGGCTCTGCCCTGGAACAGCCTGGTTGGCTTCCTCCCCTGGGAGCTCTGGGAGCAGCTGGCTCTCGGCTGCACCGGAGACATGGGGAACCTGGACGCCAGATCCACCTGCTGGATCTGGGCTGGAAACCCAAGGCCACACTTCTGTGCTGACCACTCATCCCAACTGAGACTCAATATCTTCATCTGTAAAATGGGGTCCAATACGAATATTCTCTTCCCAGGTTGTGAGCAGTGAGACAATGCGTGGGATGGGCGTGGCACGCTGCCTGGCATGAGAAGTGTCCCCTAAGTGACCTGTCACTTTTATTGATAACATTGGTTCCATGTTTACCCTGTGCCAGGCCCTGTGCCGATCACTTTGTATAAACTAACTCACTCAATCCTTTTAAGAAATTTTATTTTATTGATTTCCAGAGAGAGAGAGGAAGGGAGAGGAAGATGGGAGTGACTGGCCCTGTACAGCCTGTATAGGTGGGGATGGTCAGGACGCTTGATCTTAGTGAAAGCAGCTTGGTACACTGAAATGAGCAAGGCACTGGGGTCAGGGAACCTGGCTGGCTGGAGCCCCGCCTTTGTCCCTTACCCACTGTGACTTCGGCCAGGTCACTTCACCCCTGGGGCTCACGTCCTCTTGCTCAGCATTTAGAGTATTGCAGGAGATGTAGGCAAAGCCCCTCACTGCGCCTGGCGTGCAGTAAGTACACAGGACATTTTAGTCAAACCCACAACTGAACCAGCCGTGCCGCGAGGAAAATATTAGCTGGAACAGTTTCTTCTCCTCCTACCTCGGCTGCTGTCCCCTGGAGCTCGGTCTGTGGGTTGTCATTTTGTCTGCTTGCCTTTCATCCTCCTAAAGTCTCGCTAATCGCTAATCGCACAGGAAGTGGGTGGGTAATGGGCTTCTCTGTTGTTCCACTGGCCTCCCAGTGAGTCTCACTGTTTTGCTTTCCTCACCACGGGGACTTCTCACACCCTCTAATGACTGTTTTCCTTTCAGAAATGGCATATTTTTAGACAAAAGCATTTCCTGAGCTCATCTCCAACGCTCTGCTTCCTCATCCGTGTCCTCGCCTCTCTCTCTGGTCACATAAAACCCACCCAGCAGCCTGAGCCAAGCAATGCAGGAGCCATGTGCTCCCAGCTGCCTTCTCTGTTCTGAGCTGACACCCAGCGCCCAGGGGCCAGGCGGGCGGGGAGATCCTTGGTTGAGGTTGGGCCTGAGGAGTTGGGACTTCGGTCCTTTCCCTCCCTGGCCATCCAGCTCCCCTCTGCCAATGCTGGAGGGTGGTGGTTTCAAAGTTACCCCAAACACGCACCTTTCTTAGTTAAACCCAAATTGAGTGACCGCCCTTCCCCTCTTATAACAACTGGACCCACTGGGTTTGAATCAAGGCTTCTCCGCGAGTGACTTAAATGCTCAAAGCCTCAGTTTATTTGTAAAAGGGGGATAATATTAGTAAACCTCACAGGGCCATTGTAGAGGTTGTAGGAAATTCAGTGTCAGTAAGATGCTTAGCACCATGCCTGTCACTCAGTTGCTCTTATTATTTCTCATTTCAATGATTATAATGATTTTATTATAATTGCATTTTAAATTTATAACATTTATAGTTTCATAATTTCTTAATTATAATTATGTATCTGCCTTACTCTCCACCCCCCCACCTCCGCCCCGCCCTCAGACTAGGAGCACCTTGAGGGGATGGGCCAAACCTTCTCCACATCTGAATACAAAGGGCAGAGTAAGTCCCCAATGCATGTCTGAGGGGTGAGGAGTGTGGCCCAACACCTGCAGCACCCCTAAGAGCTTAGTTACATTTGGCAAGTGTGGAACGCTCCCAGCCTGTGCAGGGACACTGTGCAAGGCACGGCCCCGCCCCCAGCAAGCTCTAGTGGAGAGATGGCAAGAGTCAGAATGAGAGCAGCCCAGGGGGTATTCAGAGGGAAAGGGCATGTGGCTGGGCTGGTGGAGGCAGCCTTACCAAGGAGGACAGCTGTGGGGGGAAGGGGGAGGGGAAGGAGAGAGAGGAGAGTGAATGACCCTCAGGCACCTCCCCTATCTAAGTCTCTACACAAGAAGGATTGGATAGTTATGCTTTTCTGTTTGGTTTCATTCATTCATTCATTCATTCATTCAGTTGATTCATATATTTGCAGGACTGACTCTAGTCAGTGATGGCGAACCTATGACACGCGTGTCAGAGGTAACACGCGAACTCATTTTTTTGGTTGATTTTTCTTTGTTAAATGGCATTTAAATATATAAAATAAATATCAAAAATATAAGTCTTTGTTTTACTATGGTTGCAAATATCAAAAAATTTCTATATGTGACACGGCACCAGAGTTAAGTTAGGGTTTTCCAAAATGCTGACATGCCGAGCTCAAAACATTCGCCATCACTACTCTAGGGAAAGAGCCATTCCATGTCTCTCTCTTCCAGCTTCCAATTGTTGCCAGCTTCTTTGTCTTGTGGCCACATCACTCCAATCTCTACCTCAGTCTTCACCTTCACTTGTCCTCTGTGAAATAATTTTATGGTTGGGGGTCACCACAACATGAGGAACTGTATTAAACGGTCTCGGCATTAGGAAGGTTGAGAACAACTGTTTTAGACGAATCTCCATTCACCATCAGCCCACTCCTAGATCACTGTGACGTGTGTGTGTGTGTGTGTGTGTGTGTGTGTGTGACTGAGACTGTCCCTCCTTCCCCCATGACCATGAGAGACATGGCTAATGGACCACAGCCTTTCTCTCCACGGAGCCTGGATTCATCTAGCAGTCCCCCTGCGCAGTCATCCCTGCAGAATGGGACTGTTACCTCAGCCGAAAGCCCCTTACCATCTTTGTCTTAGATTTTCAGATCACCTTGAGGCCTTCATAAACGTCAAAGACTTGTAATTTCCCCCCAAATGCTTCAATTCTTTCCGCCTTTCTTTATGGAAGCCCATGTTTCACCCACAGCTTGAAAGATGAGAGTGGCGTTAGGTGTTAGGAAGATGAAAGGCAGGCAGACAAAAGGACAAGTCTTCACCTTAATCTGCTCAGATTTGGAAGGTGTTTGAAAGGATCTTAAGTTCAGCTTTGGCTGACAGGGTTAAATTGTTTCCTTCTGTGTTTTTGTTTTTTAAAAATTCTGCATTAGGCAAGTATTGCTTTAATATTAGAAAAATGCATTTTATAAACATGCATTTTTAAAAAAGTTTATAGCTGAAAACCGGTTTGGCTCAGTGGATAGAGCGTCGGCGTCTTCACCTTAATCTGCTCAGATTTGGAAGGTGTTTGAAAGGATCTTAAGTTCAGCTTTGGCTGACAGGGTTAAATTGTTTCCTTCTGTGTTTTTGTTTTTTAAAAATTCTGCATTAGGCAAGTATTGCTTTAATATTAGAAAAGTGCATTTTATAAACATGCATTTTAAAAAAAGTTTGTAAAAGTAGCTCAGACTTATCACTATATGCCCCTTTGTACCTTTTGAACAATTGACCGTGTGAACATACTATCTAATAAAAATTAATGAACAAAAGGCTGGTCTTTGTGTTTGTACATGTGAAATACCCTCGTTTATGAATAAATTTCCCATTTACAGAGTCTTTTAAAATTCAAAGAACACATTCCACAGAAATGATGGAAAGTCATCTAGGATTGGGCAGGATGTTCATCTGCGGATGATCAGTGAAACACACACACACCCCGAACAGCTTTAAAAAGAAGGAGTCTAGGTTGGGGTGAATTTACTCTGTAGCAAGTGACATGTAAACTGAAGCCCTCACTTGCAAGGCACCTTTGGTCCTTTCCTACCTAATGTGGTATTTATAATTTTATATTCTTTTTCTTAAAGTGAGCGTCCCCTGCCAGCCCACACCATATGGGGCATCAGGCCCCTGAACCTGCTCTGCCCACCTCCAGAGGGAAGTTCTTCCCCGTGGTCTGCACAGTGCTCGCTGTCCACCAGCAGCCTGGGCTCCTGCGGGGTGTGCTGGGGGTGGAGCACCTGCCTTTTTCTCCATTAGTTTCTTGCTTCTTCCCCAGGAGCCTTTTTTGTTAGTAACTAGAATCCAAGGGCCCTGTTTGTTCCAGAGGGCGGGATCACATCGATGGACAGTCCTGCAAAGGCTGGGTCTGCCTCAGCTCTGGGCTGTAAGCACCGTGGCCAGGCCACCTGGGGTGAGCGAGGCAGCCCCAAGCGTCTCAGCCTTCTCACTGAGCCAGGTGGGCAAGAGGGGGTGAGAATATTAGTCACCCTCCGAGGGCCATTGTGAAGGTTGCAGGAAATACAGTGTCAAGAAAATGCTGACACTGGGGATGGAGCAGAAGGCCTCTTCGTGGCCTCGCGTCCAAGCCAGATGCTCCTGGTCACCGTGAGGGTGAGGAAGGCTGACACGCTGGTATCTGTTGTGGTGACCAGGACTCCGTGGGTGTGACCCTGGTGGGCCAGAGCGTAAGCTCAGTATCCTTAATACTCTAACATGCTCATAAAACTATTTTCCCTTATGCCTTCTAAGTCAATAGAAGAAAAACAAGAACTACAGTCAATCCATGTTTAATATTTATCATAGCTTGTCAGTATCTCTATTTTTAAATATTTTTATTGATTTCAGAGAGGAAGGGAGAGGGAGATAGAAACACCAATGATAAGAATCATTGGTTGGCTGCCTCCTTCACGCCTCCTACTGGGGATCAAGCCAGCACAACCCCGGCATTGCCCTCGACCAGAATCGAACCTGGGACCCTTCAGTCCGCAGGCCGGCCGATGTTCTATCCAGTGAGCCAAACCAGCTAGGGCTGTCACTATCTTTTTAGATCAAGCAGGACCAACCCAGGGTGTGGACAGAGGCAGCAAAGCTGAGCTATATTAAGTAAATACTCCATACGAATGCCAGCAGGTGTGCAAATAAGTGGGCGGTAGAGGACTTGACCAGTTGGAGAATCACAGGAAGGAAAGAAACCAACTTATGGAAAGTGGGTTGTAAAGCATACAAACCTTAATGAGGCAAATATATTCCCAGCCTAGTAGAGTTCCATGGAGTCTATCAAGGACGGCTCTTAGTTTTCTGGTTTTTAACCCAGGTTATCTTTATGACAGAATGCTAACAGGTTTGGGGCAGGCCTTTGTGTTATTTTAAAACTTCCTTAGATGATTCTATGCTGGGAGCCGGTCCACCCTTGCTGCTTGACGCAGTTGCTGCAGGGAAGAAACATCTGCACAGCTTATGTTTCAAGGGACCTGGCGTATATGGCATATGTTTGCTCCCCCTCTTAAGCGCTATGTGTCTAAACCAGGACCACCTCCCCGAGAAAGGTTGTTTCCCCAGGTTAGGGGTTAACAGGACTAAGGAAGAGAATAAATCAGTAAATCCCCCTAGTGTTACAGAAATACCATGTACTACTTAT
>NW_005371136.1:587236-587780 GCF_000412655.1 Myotis brandtii
CAGAGATTAACCTAGACAAGATTAAAATCAACAGAAATAGAAAGAGACAGGCTTTTTGGCAAAGGTCAGATAAGAAACAAGGAATTGTAGAATGTGACCCAAAACATACCATGATGTAATTATAGAGGCATGCTTATAGGATCAAATGGTATAAATATAGATATGTAACAGGACAATAAAGAGAGAACCTGACCATGCTGACCAACTGAACGCTGCCTCTGTGTCATTCCTTCTCCACCGACTCCGTCCACACCTTGGGGAACCCCTGGACCTGCTGGGGCTGGACCCCAGCATATGGCGCCCAACGTGGATTCCCCTAGGTAAGCCCCCCCGCACTCGGGACGGATAGGACTCCACCTTAGTTAGAGGGTAGATAGTCTTCGCCGACTCCATCCACACCTTTGGGAACCCCTAGAACAGGATTCCCCTAGGTAAGTGCCCCCCCCACATTGAGAACCCCCACACTCGGGACGGATAGGACTCCACCAGGGTGCTGCAGACCCCCCTACAGAGGATAAGTAGGGTAAGAAGGTGGATAGTACAG
>NW_005371136.1:588057-592813 GCF_000412655.1 Myotis brandtii
CAGATGTGCAGCCCTGAGCTGGAACCACCTGTCCATTGGGAGGATCACATGTGCCTCCTTTTTGTCTGTCTATATGTCCCAGCTTTGCCCCACATCTCCTTTCCTTTTTCTTTTCTTTCTTTTTAAAATTTTTTATTTTTCTTTCTTTCTTTATTTTAACATGACCTAGGTTTTTATTGGTATTTCACCTCAGAAACTTGAATCCACAGATATAAGCAGTATATAACCAGAAAGTTACAAGTAAACACAGATAATACATGCAAATTTCTGTTCACAAAGGTCACATGTGCAGGTATATGGATTAGAAGCGTGCGTTTAGATTATGGCCAAACTGTTTTTAAATGCAGAAATGTAAAATTACATCTTGAAAATATGAAAAGATGGTCTACACACTTCAAAAATCAAATGTTGCTTATACCAGATGTATGACAGCTACAGGATTCAAGTGACAAGCAATAAGGTCTATAGAAATTAATACTGGTCAAAGAGAATGAGAATATTTTTACATTTCACTGAAAATACATTGACTACTAGAATACGAAATCTAGCAGAAACTTAGGGGAAAAATTACAAAATCTAATGCCAGTTACTTAATATTTCTTATTACCTAAACAACAGCATAACATTAAAAGAAAACTGCACCTGTATTTTAATTGCTAACTTCAGTTAATGAAGTTACCAAAAAATGAAATGCAATAAAAAAAAGCTTCAAACGCCAAATGAAAAGTCTGCAAGGCTCAGATTAAAAGGTGGAATGTTTCAGATGAAAAGTAATAAAAATACAACTGGTTTTGTTCTTTATTGAATGGAATCGAAAGTTTTGACATTTCTTTGAAGCTTAGAACTACTAAATTTCATTTCTTTGAATAGTTCTACGTATCATTTTTTTAGTGGTGCAAGTTGTCTCAAGTAGCTTACAAGAACTATTATTTTCCTTGAAATCGTTAAGCTTCTTGCACATCTTAAGCTTCTTTCTTCTGCCTGTGTTCTTCTGCCAATTTATTCATAAATTTCTTTAATTTCTGATAATGAGGAAGGCTGCTGCAATGAGTATTCTTTGCAACTTCTTCATTTGTATAAAAGAGTGAACACAGCTTACAGTAAAACCCTGTTTTAGGTATCACATAGTCTATACCTAGAACACAAACATATATTCTTACAAATTCAGTAAACTGAGTAATTTAGTGTTCTCAAATGTTATTTTTGTGTGAGAAGTCCAAATGGCCTAAGCTAAAACAAAATCCAACAACAAAAAATGACATTAGTTAATAGTTGTATTTAATTGATGTTCAAGGTCCCACCTAATTATACTCTTAAAAAAGGCAGAAACATAACAGGTAAACAAAACAAAAAGCCAGTGAAATTCTTAGAAAGCTTTGAGAAAAGAATACATTTCTGTAATGATAACAAAAGATAATACAAAATCAGGAGGCTTGGGTAAGAAAAAAATGTTTCAATTAAGATTAACAAATTGTTCTATACAGAAATAAATAAAATGCTATCAGAGCTTATGTAAGACCAATTTTAAAATCTTATATATGAGTTTGGGAAGGGTGAGAGGGGAAGAACAAAACCTTAAATCTCACCAACAGGAACATTGGGTTGATAGGGTCCAATTCTATACTCATCTGGGATTGTATAGTCCTCCTTGTTTTCATCACTTTGGCCATCTGCATTCTCACTTGTATCTTTGTTGGGATCATCAGCATTCTCAGCAGATTCAGCACCTGGTTCCGTATTTTCCTCATTTTTAATTCCATTTTCCAACACTGCTTCATTTTCTTGATCAAGTTCCTCGATCTTGTCCACCTTAATTTCAACCAAACCATCATCATTTTTGTCACCAGATTTAAATGCCATGCCCGATTTACGAAGTTTCTGAAGTTCCGAATCTTCCTCATTACCAACCTCATCTAGAGTGGCAAAACCTTCCATATTCCCTGGGAAACGACGCTTTTTAAGCTTCTTCTTTGCAGCTGAAGCACTTGCATTTCCATCTTTTTTCACAGCTTTGTCTGAAGGTTCCTTTTTCCCATCAGAAGTCACATCACCTAAATTAGCGAGATCTGTCTCATCTTCCACTGAACTGCCACTTTCTAGCAGTGCTGCTGCTTCTTCATTTACCAGTAGCTCATCTTCAGATTCTAGAAGCATGCGGGGTTCTTGTTCTGCCTCGTCATCTTTTGTATCTTTTTCACCATCTTCACCTGACTTTTCTTCTAGTTCTTTACCTTCAGTTGTACCTTCAGTCTTCTGGGAACCATCAGTTTTGGATTTCTTATCGCTTGGAGATTCTTTGCCATCTGGAGAATAAGATCTTTTTTGGGATTTATCTTTTTTCAGCAAGTCATTGCCTCTGTTAGGAATCCTTAGTACCAATTTTTTGTATTTTTTGGACAGGTCAACTTTCACACATCTCCCCTCAAACCAAAGGGCCTTTTCCAAACAGTGGTCAACCATTGCCATAGCATCTTCTCTGGTCTCCATCTCAATAAAGGCCTGACTTTTCATCCTCATCAGTATATAATTCTTTATTTTCCCATAAGGCTCAGCAAGCTTAAGGACAGCACTGTCAGAATAGCCAGAATGAGGTAAGTTGCTGAGATGTATCACACGTCCAAGCTCCTGCTTCTGATCAAACTTCTGGTCTGGTTTCCCTTCTGGTTTCTTTAATTTAGTAAATAGGAAAAAAGGGCATGTCAAATGTTGGTAGGTACACTATAATTATTAGTTAATATTATCCTAGTTATTAGCAACAATTTAAAGTAGCTAAAGTTAATTAAAATGATATATTAAATGAATGGCAATATAAATCTGAAAAAAAGACATTTACCTTTATTCTTTTATACTTCTGGGATAAATGGACTCTCACTGGCTTGCCAAATACTAATGCTGGTGTGGTTGTGTAATAATCCACTGCAGCCTGAGCATCTTCTGTGGTTGCCATTTCAATAAATGCCTCATTAATTTTCTTTAAAATCAGATGATTTGAAATGACTCCAAATGGTTCCACCAGCTGTAATAATTGATATCTCAAGTTTTTCCCTCTCTGGAAATCCATGATGTGAACAACTCGGCTAGTTTCCACTCTGCCTTTTTGCATGTGTCTTGGTCCTTGCAGGTTCCCATTTCCAGCACCCAGATTTCCTCTTGGTCCAACTGCTGGCCCCCCAAGATGAAACGAGGGAGGCGGAGGCCCCAAAATTCCTGGTGCTGGGTTTGTAGATTGTTTTAACATGAAGGGATCACCCATTGTGTGTCCTGTATCATTGTGAGGGTTCCATTCTGGGTAGATTTCAAGCAGCAGCTGGCATCGACGACTGTGACTTGCTCCATTGATATGTTGACTCCACTCCTTATTAGAATGAACTGGCAAATCACATATAGAGCACAGATGGGGATAACCCTTCGGTGAGAGTCCATGGAAGTCTTCAATATTGCTACTTGGAGGAGCGCCCCTCTTTTTCTCAAAGAGAGATCTCTCTTGTAAGGGGCCAGGACCATGTCCCATTCTCTCATACTCACTGTCAAATTTATGATACTTATGCGAGGTCTTACCAGAAAAAGAATCATCCCTATACCTTTCTCCATCTCTTAATCTGTCATCTTCATAATCCATTCTGTCATAATAACCAGATTCTTGAGAACGACTTCCATGGTCATAATCAAGCACTGGGTTGAGACTAGGCCCACGATCATCAAAACTATCTCTTCTAAAGTGCCTTTTTTCTTTCCAATCACCCCTAGGTACTCTGTATGGTGGCTCCCGTGTAGCAGATCTGCCATCTCTACCATAACTCAATGTAGGGCCTTCTTCAGTTCTCCTCCTTTTAAGGGGTAGAAGGATTTGGGGCAAATTCTCAGGAGTTATCTTGTCCTCTGGATAACGACTCAGTTCATCTAAGTCTCTAGCAGACAGACCAAAGCTGGCCAAAATGTTACTGGCCTGGTCTGCATCTCCACGGTGTTGAGAAGACAAAGGGAGTGGACCTGTACTTCCAATGTTAAATATAGACTGCAAATTATGGGAAGAAGTACTAGCAGAAGACAGTGCACTATGAGCTCCTTGTTGATTCAATGAAGAACTCATTCCAAGATTCATTAAACTAGCAAGGCGTGCAGTACCCTGGTTCATCCTTCCAAGAGATGCTGGCATAGTTAAAGACTGGGTAGCAGCAGCAAGAAGGCCTATTCCTGCTGCAGACAGGTCACGCCCATGACCCTGCATGTTGTTACCGAGAGATGACTGCTGGAATGACTTGGACATTGTAGAATTATCTCTTGGCTAGTTTATAGATTAAACAAAAAAATTTTTTTTTAAAAGATAGCCAAAAAGAAAGCTCAAACTAGAAAACTAGATTAACTGTGCTTCAAAAAATGGTAACGCCAAGAAAAAGGATCAATAAGGACTGTAGAAGCTTCTTCAAGCTGAGAACCAGCAGACAACTCTTAAGGAAAGAGAGAGGGAAAAGAAGAGGTACCTCTCTCCTAGCGAGCAGGACACGGAGGCTCCCACAATCCTCCGCAGCAGGTCCAGGGGTCCCCAAAGGTGTGGATGGAAAGGCGAAGAAGGAATAACTCAGAGACAGCGTTCAGTTGATCAGCAGCCTAGCCAGGATCTGTATCCAAGTTCTGTCTTTTATTGTCTTGTTACATCTGTATTTATACCAGTTGATTTTAATCCTGTCAATTTCTATTCCAAAGGTTAGGGTGTTTCTTATCTCCATTCCAGGGAGTAAAGATTATGTAGCTTAAG
>NW_005371136.1:592952-641198 GCF_000412655.1 Myotis brandtii
AAGGGGAGCAAACATATTAAGAACAGTATGCCATATATGCCAGGTCCCTTGAAACATATGCTGTGCAGGTGTTTCTTCCCTGCAGTGACTGTGTCAAGCAGCAAGGATGGACTGGCTTCTGGCAATTCTAATGTACATCAAGGGGCAAGAACCACTCCACAATTCAATAGTCTCAGTAGGTATTCATCTCAAATCCCAGGTGAGGATAATGTCACAGGGCTGGAAGGGTTAACTTTTATAAAAAAGTTATAAAATGTTTATAAAATGCATTTTTCTATTATTATCCTCAAGTCCCTGGTGAGGATAATGTCACAGGGCTGGGATGTTGGGGCTCACAGCTGGATCTGTGGACTGCCCATCTCAGGAGTGAGATCAAGAGAGAAATAATCACTCCATGGAGCTGTGGTTCTTTTTTTTTTTTTTTTTTAAATATATTTTATTGATTTTTTTACAGAGAAGAAGGGAGAGGGATAGAGAGTTAGAAACATCGATGAGAGAGATTGACCAGCTGCCTCCTGCACGCCCCCCAGTGGGGATGTGCCTGCAACCAAGGTACATGCCCTTGACCGGAATCGAACCCGGGACCCTTGAGTCTGCAGGCCGACGCTCTATCCACTGAGCCAAACCGGTTCGGCGAGCTGTGGTTCTTAAACCGGAGCACAGATCTAAGTACCTGGAGGGTTTGCTAAAACCTAGATTGCTGGGCCCCCTCTTCAGAGGCTCTGATTCATTAGGTCTGGGAGCCCCAAGCTGACATGTCTGACAAAGTCCCAGGTGATGCTAATGTTGTGGGCCCGGGGTGCACACTTGGGAAACCACTGTCATAGGAGACTCAGGTCTTGGCTCTGAGAAGTATTGTTGGAAAAGTGGAAAGAGTGCGAGTCTAGGAGGCAGAGAACCTGGGTTCAGGTCCTGGCTCTGCTGTGGCTCATGCATGTACTGGGTGGCATTGGGTGAGCCATGTGACCTCTCTGAGCCCAGTGTCTTCATCTGTAACCTGAGATAAAATGAGCTGCTCTGTCTATCATTGGATACTTATCCAATATCAAACATTTTTCATGCATTATTTCGGTTAATTTTCTCCACATTCCTATGAAGTAGGCCCTATTATTAGGCCCTATTATTCTTATTTCACAGGCGCAAGGACTGAAGTTCAGGAAGCTTAGAACTTGGTCAAGAGCATTGTGTCAGAGCTGGTTCCGGCTAAACCCAGAGCACAAGATCGCCCCTGCTGAGCTGTCAGCCCCAGCCCTCCAGGGAAACCCTGTGAACGCTGAGACTGGCCCGAACACCCGTCAGCTGTGGTTTTTCTAAGTGGTGAGCAGGGTTTGATGTATCAAATCACTTTACCACCACGAGCAAACCCCAATTAATTCCAGCCTGGGCAGATAGGGAGGGTTCTAAGAGAAAACACAACACAACACATCAATCACTCAGTTACTCTGAGAAAAGGCCACTCTTGATAAGACGGACACATTAATTAGGAGGAAAAAGGAGCAGAGCAAACAGCCAGCAGGAGACCAGAGGGCTCTTTAACAGCCTGAGAAAGCCCAGGAATCTTCCTCCCATAAAGCCTGGCTGCAGATCACAAACGCTGCCGCTGATTCATTAAAGTCAAAGCAGCCATCGTGGGGAAGGGACAGCTTTGAAGCAAGAAAAAAAAGTGCTCACAAGGGGGGGTCAGGAAAAGCTACCAAGTGGGACCCGATATGTGCAAATCAGAAACTGTGAGCTCAGGAGTGACTCGGGGGAGCTCACAGAGATGGGGCCCATGATCAAAGGCTCTGCACCCCAAACCAGGAAGCCCTCAAAAATGAGTACCTTTTGGTCACTGAGAACTAGATCCCCTGTTCAGGTGTGGGTGGGACAGGCGGTCACTGAAGGCCATTTCAGCTCTTACTTCCAATGACCCTCTGTAAGTTGGGCCCTCCTGCTCCCTTGGTCTACCAGATTTCTTTTCCAGGTAAGCAAGCATTTGGGTAGGAATACAATGGATAGTAATAAAAAATGTAACTCTCAGAAAGAATTTGATGAAATTTCATGCCAAAGTTTATCAGGAAGAAAAGTTGTTACAACTATTATATATGGGTAGGAATGTTGTGTAAAATTACTTTATTTAAAAAATGGGATTGTTGTCAGGAGTCAGATAAGGCAATGGATGTCCGAAAAGTGCTTTGAAAACCGGAATTGTTAGTCATTAGAATAAAAGCATGCACAAAAATGGGAAGAATTTTGTAAATGAAGAGATGTGAAAAGTGACTTAGTAATTGCAATAACTATCACATAACAGTTTTGAAAAGAGAAGAAAAAATCCATATGAATTCTAAGATGTAAAATGCTCAGTTGATAGTGATGATGGAAAAGGGCCATGTGAATGGGTAGAAAAATAGAAGATGACCTTCAATGTGGACAAGGTCATGATGTGTTTAGCAGCAAGTAACCCAAATAACACAAAGTGGTTGGCTCTAACCTAATGGGTATAAACCAGAGGGGAAGTTTGGTTTTTGCAGCCCATTTCTCACCTGTGATGCTAGTTTGGTCAAGATAGCTAACAAAGTATTTAAAATTACTCTAGATCCTTAGTATTTAAAGGAACCATGGAGATAATGCAGTCTATTGAGCACTTTAATTTTATAGGAGAGAAAACTAAGGCCCAGAGAGCTAAGAAGCGTGTCCAAGGTCCTATACCTAAGGAGGGAATGCACTGTACACAGGATGGGAGACATTAGTCTACCTTTCATGAAACCAAGGTATCTGATAAAGGCCTCCTTAAAGAGCGTGGGGGAGGATTTCTAGAACCTTTTTAAGCTGACGAGGTGGAAGGTTAACCAAATGCTCCTTCAGAATGACCCATTGCATTGCTGTAAAAGACAAATCATTGAGATGGCTAGATGCCTCATGACTAGTAAGATTTTCCAAATAACCGTTTTCAGGTGATTCCTAATAAATAACACACGCAGAGCTTCACAGTAAAATCACAAGTGAGTTTAGAACAGGCATGATGATGACAGCCCAGTCATCTGTTGGTTTGGGGAGCAAGTCTTCCTATTTAGAACTGGCATTTAATCGTCAGGAGGCGGGCTCAATAGAACGTCAGAAGATGCTTAGACATCCACCAGGAGGTCTAAGTCCTCTGCCCTTGTGTCAATTAGAGGTGACAGACATCGTGGGCTATGATTCTCTCTGGTTTCCTGTGTACCTATACCTAGTGTGACCACACACTGCAGAGAGTAGGGGAGATGATGGGTATATAGAGTGTTGTTGGCGATGACAGCACTCTCTGACCCTAACTTCCGGATTCCTGGACCGCAGGACTTGTCTGAGTCCTCTTGTTTTAGCTGATTTCCTAGGCGCATGGACGCCTGACCCACGCTCTGAGCCCTCTCCCTCCAGCTCGCTGTATCCTCTTTGAACTCCAGCCATTAGGGGTCTGATCTGCGATCCTGCGGTTCTCACACCTCACCTCCACTCTTGGTTGGACACTCGGTCTTGGTCTCTTCTGTCCAGCCCAGCTCTGCATGTCAGTAATATCATATAATCTTTACTTAATTGATCACTTTAATCCCCCAGTTAAAACCTTTCCCCTTGTTCATGTGGAATTTCATGTTTTGTTTTTCTAAGTCTTAGTCTTCATTATGGAAGAGCACAGTCTGTGTCAGAAGCCAGGGGTAAAAACTGTAAATAAATAGAATCAATCAACAAACACATCCTGCTCCAAAGGACAAAGGGCTGAGGTTAGGGAGGCAGTAGAGTGGGGAAAACGACCTCTTCTGATTGGAAGGTTGGGAGTGACACGGGCAAATGTAATAGGGGACAGTCCTCTTCCTCCTTTGGTCCCGGTGGGATAAGATATAGACACTCCAAATGCCCAGAGAAGGGATAGGCCTGTGGTAATAGCACGTTTCTTTGCTCTGGTGGAAACCAATAATAGTAATATTCTTTTATTTGGACTTTAAAGGTAAAGTAGAAGAAGGACCTCACCTGTTTTGATGTCTGGTAAAGTCACTGAAAATTCTAGAAAAACAAGAAGCCCGGAGGGACTGACCCCAAAATGGTTAAAGGTGAGTTAGAGAAATTGCATTCTACTATAATTTGAGAGGACTCAAGGACCGGCCCGGTGAATAGCAATAAAGAACAGTGTTTTGGATGCTTAACGTTCATTTTTTTTTTTGTTTTGTTTGTTTTTAAATATATTTTATTGATTTTTTACAGAGAGGAAGGGAGAGAGATAGAGAGTTAGAAACATCGATCAGCTGCCTCCTGCACATCTCCTACTGGGGATGTGCCCACAACCCAGGTACATGCCCTTGGCCGGAATCGAACCTGGGACCTTTCAGTCCGCAGGCCGACGCTCTATCCACTGAGCCAAACCGGCTTCGGCTGTTCATTTGTTTTTAAACCTTGCTCTAAACAAGATGCTTGATCTGTTCTAGTCAAGTGTTTGCCACTGTGTGCTCTTGTAGTGGAGCCCCGTGGAGCTCTGGTTGGGTGGGAAGCAGGCTGGTGTTTGACTTGGCTCACCCTGTGGATGGAGGTCATTCAGTCCCTCAGGTGGCACCACCCACACACAGAACTTACATTACCGGCATGACCAGCCTAGGAAACCTGTGTCACAGCCGAGGCCCACGCATGGAAAGACAGAAAGGGACATGTATGTGGGGGATGAAAACTCAAGTAGGCCTGGCTGGTGTGGCTCATAAAGGACAAAGGGCTGAGGTTACGGAAGTTTTAACGGGAGGATGTTGAATGTTGACCTATGGACCAGGAGGTCAGGGTTCGATTCTGGTCAGGGACATGCAGGAGGCAGTTGATCAAAGATTCCCTCTCATCGTTGATGTTTCTATCCCTCTCTCCTTCTCCCGTCCTCTCTGAAATCAATAAAAAATATGTTTAAAAAAGAGAACCCAAGTAGGTGGCAAGTGATTGTTCCTTTCATCATGATCTATTTTAGTGCTGTTGGCAATTCTTTCCCCCAAAATGAAAGCTTCGGATTTCAAATGGGGTTATACGCCTTTCATCTGTGTTTTCTCTCCTGCCTTATTTTCTAATCCATTACTTGCATCTTTGAAACTTGTCATTGTGACTCTGGTATCAATGTAACTATCACTCAAAAAGCTTTCTACTCTTTGGGTCAGAAGTGTTTACTATCAGGCAATTTAAATGATTTTATTTGTATTGACTTCATATTTGAGAGTCATGCAAGATGTACTGTGAAATCAAATGTTCAGAGACAATCAGTACCTTTATTTGATTTCCCCCGCTCCCCAGGTGAGCACAGCACTGAGGGTTCCCAGGGGAGTGATGGGAAACTGGAAAAGCTGGTAAGAACCCAGAGCTGGGTTCCCGAGGGAGAGGAGGAGAAGGGCTGGAGAGAGGGGGTGGGGACAACATGAGCACAGGCCCAATCTCAAGGGAGAGCAGAGACCTGATGGGTTTTTCTCTCATTTTCCTGGTGAGAGGAGGTCAGTGACTGATCCAGGGAGAAAAGGTAAAGGACTTTGGGATGGAGGACAGTCCCTGGGACAGTGTGTGTGTGTGTGTGTGTGTGTGTGTAATTGTAATAAGCAAAGAAGTAAGGCATGTTGGATGGGGGAGGGGGTTGTGTTTCTGGGCCAGCCCACATGCTTTCACTGAGTTAGTATCTATCAGCTTTCCATACTTTTCTGTCCCCTCTCTCACACCCAGCACAGACTGGCACTGGGCCTCACTAGACATATTACAAAATTAGATCGTTGCTACAGCCCCCCACCTAACACCCAGACTTGTTTGTTTTGGTTGTGAGAGGTGCCAGCCCCAGGCACTTGGCACTTCCATTCTCTCCTTCCCTTGGTCTCCCATCCCTTGTCTAAGATGACCCAGCAGGGCACCTAATGGGCCCAGGAAGAGCCACTGCCCGGGAGTCTTTCCTCTGCTCTTTGTCTCCGTGGTTAAAGCGGGCAGCGGGGGGACCAGTGCTTCGGCGCTGTCCTGACAGTCTGCCGTGGGGTGAGGATCTGGCTTATCTCCCTCGCTCCAAACCGTCTGCTCCAGTGCCGTGAGAGCACAGAGCTTTCTGTGACCCCCAAGTCCATCGACATCCTTTTTTGTACTTTAGGGCCCACTCCACCCGGGATCACAGCGCTCTCCACCAAGGAGGCAGGGCAGGTACTAGAGTGTTCAGAGGGGCTGAGCCCCTTCCCGAGTTCCCAGAACCCACGGAAACTGGGACCCAGACTGCAGGCCCCGCCAGCACTCTTCACTCTGAGTGAGTGGCTGTTGGGCCCCTGGAGTAAATGACACATGATTCCCTCCCACCCCTGTCCACAGAAGACAAGGACAAAGCGGCCAGGGAGGGAGGCCCTTTGCCAGTGTGTTCGTCTATCCCTGGTAACTGGCCCCGGCTTTCACTCTGTATAACAGCTGGAGGTCCCCCTTTGCTGTTCTAGCAGGGTCCCTACTGGGAGGAAGAGTTAGAATCAACTTCTTGGATTCTCCTACCAGGACTTTGAAAGTAAGTATGAGGCTGCAGCATTCCGGGGTCCACCTAGGAATATAGGAATGATTCGATCATTTGCGTAAATGCTAAGTACCAAGAATAACCCCGCTACCTGTCTCAGCAGGCAGGGCCCCGCGGAGGAGCAGAGCTGGGCTGGGCCTCAGAGGGTTCCCCAGGCCTGCTCCCTCTGTCCCGGCCTGCAGAGGCCCGCCTGGGAGGGAGGATGCTCCTGAGCAGCCTCTGAGCCAGGGCTGGGCCCCTCCCACAGGAGGAGGAGGCCAGGAGCTGCCATGTAGGTGAGAAAACCAAATTGGCAATTACGCTGCTCCACGGAGCCGCACTTCTAAGGTGCTGCCTTCTGCGCAGCTAGCCTGTTCCTGCCTGGCCCGAGTTCACTCCTCTCGTGCTTAGAATTAATTTGTCTTAGTGGGAACAGAGTGGGAGAGGGACAGTTCTTTCTTTGGCTTTGATCTGGGGGTCCAGTCAGGGAAGAAGTGTGTGCACGTGTGTATGAGTGTGTGTGTGTGTGCGTGTGTGTGAGTGTGTTTATGAGTGTGTGTGTGTATGAGTGTGTGTGTGTGTGTGTGTGTGTGTGTGTGTGAGTGTCTAAGCCAATGGGATGGATTACAGACAGGGCAGAAAGTGGAACACTGGTACCAGCTATTAAAGGACACAGAAAGCCTGTATGATAAGCACTACACATGATCCTGTTTAGTGGGATGGGGTTGGAGCCAGAAGGACTCTTCTAGCCTGGTCCCAGATTCATTCATCCATCCAATCCATCAATCATACAGCACCCACTATATGCCAGGCACTGTGCCTTCGTCCAGCCTCTTTTTGCCTTCAAAGGTAGAAATATGAAAAACAGACAAAAATATATCATACATACAGTGTGATACATCCAAGAAACTGGTAAAGAGATGATAGGAGCAAAGAGAAGGGTGGGCCTAAGTCTGGGGGCAGAGGGATGACATTTGGCTGCGGCTTGGATGAGGTGAGGACACCAGGAAAGTGGGAGAGGGGACAGGTGAGCATGACACATTCCAGGACTCCCAGGAGCAGGTGGGAAACAGTGGCAGGTAGGTGCGGAGGGGTGGACAGAGAGGGCATGACAGTTTGAAGGAGGAGCTGGAATCTGGAGTTGGAGGGGACTTTGGACCAGGGAGAGGTGGAGGCACCCTAAGAAGGTCAGTGTGAATGGAAGGCGCTGAGACTGCCTGAGTTCAAATCCCGACTCCGCCACCTCCCAGCTCTGAGCAGGCGCAAGTTTCTTTGCTTCTCTAAGCTCCAGTCTCCTCCCCATTGGGATTGCTGACTGTTCAGCAGCGGCCGTAATGCCGACTGGTCGCTGAGCCCTTGGCAGGGTAACTGGCAGAGCCCTCAGTAAGTGTTCGCTTTCATTGCTGTTATTATTCCAGTCCTGCTCCGAATGCTTTGAGTTTCCACTTTGAAGGGTTCCTTGTATCTTGCTTTGACCTCTCCGTGGCCACAGAGACCACCTCATCCTCTGCACCTGAGCTCTACCCTCTCCACCTCACATCTGGAGTTCTGCACATCTGGGAAGCTGGCCTTGCTGGCTGGCTTTCTTCCCTGCAACCCATCTGTGGACGGGCCCCAAACAGAGCCCCCTTAGCATCACGTTCCAGTTATGTCTTTGCTCAAAAGCCTGGACGCTTCCTGTTTCTGAGAAGCACCAATCTGGCCTATTGTCCGGTTACAGAAGAGGAAAGTGAGGGCCAAAGAGGCAAACCAGCCAGGCCACACTCTGAGGCCATGTGGCACAGGGTCTCGGGTCTCCTGGCTCCTGCTGCTGACCCCTCCCCTCCCGCAGGCTGCCCTGTTTCCCCAGCTCCCCGTTCTGGTGCCCTGTTATTTCCTGGCTCCAAGCTTCTCCAAACGCTCCCTGGGTGACGGTGGCAGGGTGGAAGTGGACCTGCAGGGCTGCGCAGCCAGCCGCTTGGTGTCTTCCCCCCAGCACTGCCCCCTTACTGGCTGAGTGACCTTGAACAAGAAAAGTAAGTGTCCTGAGCTTCCCAGTCGCTGAGATGCTGTAAGAGCTCCTGCAGGGTGGCAGTGAGGGTGGCACATGGGACCGTAACCTAAGTGGAGGGTGTGGTAGGGCGTCTGGCGCCCGGGACAGGGCTCAGGAATGTTGACGCCTCTCCTCTCTGGTCAGGTGGTCCCAAGAGCCCACCATGACTGTTTGCCACGCTGCCTCTCATTTGGCCCTTCCCTTTTCCATTTTCTCCCCCAACCCAGGCACACTGACAGCTCAGCATCCTCCTTCCCCACGAGCTGTTCTCTCCCTCCCATGTTCCCCAAAGCCCCTAGCTCACTGCCTCACATAGAGTTAGAACTCCAGGGAAGGGCCAAAAGCTTATATCAGAACTATGTCTTGAACGTCCTTAAGGACAGAAGCAGCCAGACTGTTCGTGGGCCAAGGCTCCAGGAGCTGGGGGTTTGGGGAATTTTGGAGGAGGCTTGAGTGGTGCTCATTAGGAGCGTCAAGGACTTCCAGAGCGGATCCCATGGTGCCGTCCTGACATCCACCATCGGGCTTGGAAGCAGAGAGGCCAGAAACGCCTCACAGGAGAGCCCTCAGCATGAACCCCAAGGGTGATTCTCCCTTCTTAGGGAAAGGAGAGTCTGTTCTTGTTGGGTGTGAGCCAGCTGCACCCACATCTGGCTACTGTTCTGATTTCAGAGGAACCGGGGCCACCCGGGGCCCTCAGGCCAAGGAGGAAGCCATGCAAGCGCCCAGGCCTGTGAGGCTGTAAGTTAACTCTGTCCCTCCCCAAAGGGTAAATGGAGCCGGAAACTGTTCCCGTTCAGCGTCCTGGGAAGGGGGTGTGGGTTCTCCGGTTCCTTCCTGTGACAGCTGCAGGCGGTGCACGGAGCCCAGGCTGGCTTTCTGCCTTACTGCCGGCCAAGCCCAATGCGGGAAAAGTTTGTTTTCTCATAAACGTAAAAATCTACTTTTGTGGTTCAAGGGAATACGAAACACCTGTTTGCTGGTGGGCTCCCATCTTGCATATTTTTTCCGTTTTTAGGCGTGCGTAGGGCTTCCTCCAGAAACTGCTGCTTTCCTGAAAACCCGGGCCAAGCCGGGACTTACTTCGTCGTTTAGATCAGATCTAATTTGTGTATGCACGAGTGTATTGTTACCTCTCTAAAAGGGGCCTCCAAATGGGAAAACAAACAAACAAGGAAGTCGTTCTCCCAAAGCTTTGAAAAGACGGTTTCACTCAAATTTAGCAAACGACCGAAATACAACCTCACCCACAAATATTTGCCCTTCAGGGAGCACTACCCAAAGCAGGGTCTCCAAGGGACGCTTTCTGTGTCACTGCCTACTCCCTGGGAAAGGTCGAAGGTGGGGCACTGGATTTTGACCAGACTTCCCAGGGGTCTTCCCGTGCCGAGAGAGGCCAGCCCCACCTCACACCCACCAGGCCATTGGCTTTCAATGACTAACAGCTGTTTTTGTCCCAGCAGAACTAGAAAACACATATCTCACCTAGAAAATATGAAGCAAGTCGCCCAGGTCTCCCCACTATTGCTTCTATAGCCAAAGGGAGATTGATAGCTTTCTTTACATTCTATGACCTTTTCCTTTATTTTTTTTTAAACACTCATTAGAAGAACGATAAAGCCATGGGTGGAGGACCTCGGTATATTACTGATGGCAGGCGTTGCGGTTGACCTGGTGCACAATTACACCACCTCCTAAGACCAGAGACATGCTGGGCCAGGTCTTTTCAGAAGATGCTGTAACTCCCTTTATCCCATTCTGTTGGGACACTGGGGTCAAGGACAAGAGATGGGGGTGGTTCTGAGACAGAAACCGGTGGTACTTGGTAAACATTCCTGGGGCGTAAGGATGACCCAGATTCTATTGGGAAGAGCTTGGACACCGGGAATTGTCTGGTTTCTGAGCTTCTCTCCTGCGGAAAGGAACCACAGAGTGGTTTTGTTTTTGTTTTTTGTTTGTTTGTTTGTGGCTCTGAAGGCGCCCAAGGCAGAGAATTTAGAGGCGAGAAAGCTCAAAACAGACTTATTCTTTGGAAGGTCTAGATTGACTCATCCTAGAGGTTTTGTCTTGGAGGAAAGAGCCAGGGATGAGGACAATCTCTTGTTTGTTTGCTTGTGGCTCTGAAGGCGTCCAAGGCAGAGAATTTAGAGGTGAGAAAGCTCAAAAGAGACTTATTCTTTGGAAGGTCTAGATTGAATCATCCTAGAGGTTTTGTCTTGGAGGAAAGAGCCAGGGATGAGGACAATCTCTCTGCTCTAAACGATAAAACAACATGTACACCTACGTTGCTGTTTGTGTCACCTGCCTGGGTGATGCGACAAGAGATGGGGGTGGTTCTGAGACAGAAACCGGTGGTACTTGGTAAACATTCCTGGGGCGTAAGGATGACCCAGATTCTATTGGGAAGAGCTTGGACACCGGGAATTGTCTGGTTTCTGAGCTTCTCTCCTGCGGAAAGGAACCACAGAGTGGTTTTGTTTTTGTTTTTTTGTTTGTTTGCTTGTGGCTCTGAAGGCGTCCAAGGCAGAGAATTTAGAGGTGAGAAAGCTCAAAAGAGACTTATTCTTTGGAAGGTCTAGATTGAATCATCCTAGAGGTTTTGTCTTGGAGGAAAGAGCCAGGGATGAGGACAATCTCTCTGCTCTAAACGATAAAACAACATGTACACCTACGTTGCTGTTTGTGTCACCTGCCTGGGTGATGCTATAATGGCAGGAGGTGGAGGTACATGGCAGGGGAGGCTCAGCTGTTGGTGTAACCGTAGCACATGCCGGCCCTGCTCGTGGCTGTCCCTTCCTAGACTTCAGAGGCTAGTCTGTGAGCATCACGTTTAGTAAGCTCTCCTAGTGACCCCATGTACATTTTTGTTTTATTTTTTGAAGATATATGGGCACACATTTTTCTGCAGAATGTCCCATCTCTGTAGGAGTAAAAAACGGAAATAGATGCTTATTTAGTTTTTTAAAGCTCTCCAGCTCCTGGGAGACTTTTGCCATTTAATTTTTATTATTATCCAGATCATGAAAATGTATTTCCTAATCCTGTAGCCACAGATGCTCCTGATCAGAAAAGGCTTAAACTGATATGTTCCCTGTACGCCAGGAGCATGCCATTTAAGACTAGCGACACGGCATATACACAGAGAGCTGTGCAGAGAATGCCCAAAGAGCCAGCCGTTGTGGCAGGATGAAGACATGGGCTTTGGCCCTGAGGGAGAGGAAAGGAATCGTGCGGCTCACGGAGGCTGCTAGCTATTTAGGTGCAAGATAAAAACCCTCACCTGATATATAGTTTGGTCAAATTTACACAGAGAAAATGACCAAGCTAATGTTTTTAGCCTTTTGATGACCACATGGGATTACCTGGCTGGTTGGGCAACTAAAGATAATAACAAGGTGACTGATCACAAGAAGGCATGGTCTTCGTTGTACAAAGACTTGAAGGAGGAGCCAGCTTTGCAAGGCTCATGCTACATGGCGGGGGGAAGCAGCCCGATGCCCAAGGACGGCCTTCCAGGTGTGTGGTGTGGAGGAAGAAAGCACCACTCCTGCGGCTCTGCCCGGGAGAAGCGAGGGCCAGAGAGTGAGCTGGGTGACTGGGAGGCACGTCTAAGCACGTCCATGGGGAAGTGCGAGGAAAGATTCCAGTCTTCCATGCTCCCATGCCCTGGGGTTGCTCAGCCTACAGCATCGGCAATGCACCCTTGGCTCCTTTCACAGGACTGGGGTGCTGATAACGGAGGTGCCAGGCCCTGGGTATCAGCTCTGCTGGAGACCAGTGTCCACTTTGCTCTGTGCCCTTGGGTATGTCACTTGACCTCCTTAGTGTCTATTTCCTTATCAGTAAAAGAAATGAGTTGGACTAGATGTTCTGTAGTCCCACTCTATGTATCAGACGCACTTTTAAACAAGTTTACTTCTGCTCTGGCCGGGTGGCTCAGTGGGTGAGAGCACCGTTCCGAAACGCCAAGGTTTCAGGTTTGATCTTCCATCAGGGCACGTACAAGAAGCAACCATAAGTGAGACAACAAATCTCTCTCTCTCTCTCTCTCTCTCTCTCTCTTTCTCTCCTTTCTCTGTCTCTCTAAAAATCAATTTAAAAAGTATGCTCTTCAGTTGGGAAAATAGCAATGGTGAAACCCTGAAAAGACAGAGGATCTCTTGTTTATCTCAATTTGTTCTGCATTTGTGAGTGGTGTGGAGGGACCTTTGTGAACTAGTACATAGGGGAGAAAGAGAGAGAAGACATCTGCCTGAGACGAAGGGTGGGGCAGATCTCCTGTGTGGACAGGGCTCCTTGAGGCCCACGGGACTGGCAGGGGGCGGGGGCCATTAGCGGTGGTTACCCATGTACTCCTGCAATCCTCCCAGGACAGGGGATCACCCTAGTCCAGTGGTTCTCAACCTTCTGGCCCTTTAGTTACCCATGTGCTCCTGCAATCCTCGAGGACAGGGGATCACCCTAGAGCAGTGGTTCTCAACCTTCTGGCCCTTTAAATACAGTTCCTCATGTTGTGACCCAACCATAAAATTATTTTCGTTGCTACTTCATAACTGTAATGTTGCTACGGTTATGAATCGTAATGTAAATATCTGATATGCAGGATGGTCTTAGGCGACCCCTGTGAAAGGGTCGTTCGACCGCCAAAGGTGTCGCGACCCACAGGTTGAGAACCGCTGCCCTAGTCCCTACTACACCCCTCCTCAGTACCTCACTCCAGGGCCTCTGAGCTGCATCTGGCTGGATGTGCCCTGTCCTGCTCCAGGGCTGCCTGCTTGATGCCCTTCAGATGAGAAAATCTTATTGTTTTCATGATTATCAGAGTAATATACAACACTTCAGAAAAATAGGAAGGTACCGAAAAGTATTAAGGAGCATGAGAATAAAATCAGCTATAATCCTATCGCCCAGAGCTATTTACATTTAAGTGCATTTTCTTCTAATCTATTTCTTTTATCCTTAACATGAATGCATACATTTTGTAACCTGCTTTTTCTTTTGCTCAACCTCATGGCATGTTTCCATGGCATTAAATGTGTCTGGCCCCACTTCATCTCCCACTACTTTCACGGCTGACCCTCTTCTCTTGGTAGACCTGACCAAGTCAGGACATTCTAACCTCCACTCGTTTGCCCACACTATTTACCTGCCTGAAGCGCAGCCACTCTCCATTCATTTTTAGTCGCCAACTGGTGGTCTGCGGACCACTGGTGGCCCATGAGGTCCGAAAGGTTGGCGATTGCTGCCTTAGGGCCCTAGGTCGTCCTCCATGAAGCCTTCCAGGACACCTCAAAGGGCTCTCCTGATTGTCCCTCCATCCCCGACACTGTGCTGTGGACCATGCCTCTGGTCCGTAGCGTGTGGTGGTCTGTACACTTAGGTCTCTCTTTATGTAGTTGCCTCTCAGGCAGTGGTGTGATGGGAAATATTTAACAACTAGCTCCCTGGGAAAAAATGTATGCATATATGTTATCTATTTTATTAATATAAAATGTATTTTACAATAATAATAAAATATCTAATATTCTTTATTGTAAACACTATATAGCCAATAGATCCTTGCAGAATGATGTCAGCAATTTTTGCTGAAGTTTTGTATTGTTAGCCAACCCCTGGTCTCAAATGACAAACATATAATTCTGACATGAATGTTGGTTGATATTTTCATTTACATTAAAAAGTAAGACAAATATGACAATGGAGCTGTGTATCAGAACTTCAATCATTTAACGATAGCATGAGTTAATTCTTTGCTGTATCAGATAACAGTTTTTGAATCCTAGAAGAATAAGCCCTCAATTTTTTTTGTGCTATTTACAACTGGAACAATTCCAGATGCAATAGTTTTGAGTGTAATCTTTATTATTAACATGGCTTTAAGTCTCGACCAAGGCCCAGCAATTTATGGCTTGCCAAATTTGGCCCACCACCTGTTTTCAGAAATAAAGTTTTATTGAAACACGGCTGTGTCCATTTGCTTATTGTCATGGTCTGTAGCTGCTTTTGTGCTGCAGTGGCAGACATGAGTAATTGCAACAGAGACTGCATGACCTACAAAGGGGAAATACTTACTCTCTGGCTCTTTATAAAGAAGTTTTGCTGATCTTTTCTCTACACAGTCAACAAAACAATATATCAACTCCTGATTAATTTTATTTATTCATCTATTTATTTACCATGTGAAATAAATTTCCACATGTGAATACAATCATCATGGCTGCTATTACGCTACCGGAGTGATGTTACTAATGGGAGTTGGGAAGACATGCACTTTAGTTCATCATTAGATAGTATTTCCACCATAAGTGACAATAATCTTAAAAATAGATATAACCGTAAAATGTAGTAAAATAATTAGGAGCATAGGAGTTTTGAATGTTTACTACTGTGTTTTTAACATAATTTATTTTAATTGTAAGGTTTTATCATTTAATTTTTAAATAACGGCTGTACTTAACAATCGGCTTGCAAAATCCTTGAAAATTTAACAATGGCTCTGTCAAGGGTGAGGGCTTTGATCTCTGCTGGGGAAATGTGATCCCCAGGCCTGGGGGAAATTCTGCCCAGGACGCGGGCATGTGAGCATCTCATGCTGGTCATAAGCCTTTACTTAAAGAAAGAAGCCTCTTGTGTATGGCGGGGGTGCCAACCTCATCTGCTGATTAGAAAATTGCCATGCACTCTGGCCACTATCGAAAGCACAACCACGAGCCTCCACCCACCATGCGAGGAAATGAGTCATTCTGGGCAGAGCCATCTAGATGGCCCAGATGGTGCCCTGACCTCGTCTGACCTGGGCTGGGTGTTCTATGGGGCTGGAGCACAGGGTCTGTCAGCCAGCCAGTCCTGGAGCTCGGGCCCAGCTTCCTGCTCTGAAAGTACTAACTTTTATATCCCCCGAAGGGGCTAGCTGACTGAAGCCAACTCAAGGTTCTCTGGGGTCAGGTGGCTTTGGCCTGGGAAGACAAGGGGCAGGACCCATGATCTGAACCAGTTGGTGTTTTCTCTAAGGAAATCCCATGCCCTACCCTCCACGTCACCTGCTCGGTAGCCTTGGATACAAGGTGTTTTCCTGGCTAGTTGCTATGTTTGCCCAGAGCTGCTGTAAGACAAGTGTTGCTGAGGCCTCTGCATGAAACAGCAGAGAGAGAACAGGTGTCCAGGAGCTGCAGGTTCCTTTGCCACCATTACCACTAGGCTGTGTGACCTTGAGCTTGTGACTTAACCCCTCTGAGCCTATTTCCTTGCAGGTTAAACGCCTCCCAGGATCATTGTGCGGTCAACTGAGATAATCTATATAAACACATGTTGCAAAAAGAGGACAAGTGAGCAGGACTGGCACTAGACCCTGTGCTGGAAACAGCAGGTGCGAAGTAGCCCATGTTCTCTAATGAGAGCTGTCAGCACACGGGGCCAGATGCCTCCAACTCCAGGGCTCGCAAGGAAGTGGGCCCAGTTACCACCACACCCTCCCCTGCGCCATGCAGGAAGCAAGTGGGAGAAGGGAGGTGGAGTGAGTGGGCAAAGAATTTACTCAGCCCTTCCCATGTGACTCTCGTCTGGAGGTCACGTTGGGGGCATCTATCAGAATCACTGCGGAGACGCAGGGTGAGGGTGCCTGCAGGAGGCAGCAATTGTCTTGTTCTAGGCGGATGCTGGCTGAGATGTTGAGATCCCATCCTCTGGGACATTGTCATCTATTTAGGGGCCAGCACCTGGCCAAGCAGAGTCCTTTCCCGAGTGTGTGCCAGAGGTATGTGATAAGGTATCATAGTCTCTCTGGAATCTTGAGCTCTAAGGTCCAAGAACATCTGGGACTCCCAAGTGCCGTCATGAAGGGAGGGCAAGAGAGGAAGAGAAAGAGAGAAGGGCGGGTGAAAAGGGAGGGAGGAGAGAGAATTGAGAGATGGTGACTATTAGAGGCACAGATCCAGCGGTGCCTGAAGCCTGTATTTTGACATCCCTGTTATGTGAGAAGTAAATTCCCCTTTTGGTTTCAGTTCGTTAGAGTTGGATTTCTGCCCTTGAGACGGAAAGCCTCAGCTAATACCATCAATGGGTAGTCTCCCTGACCTTTTCTCCAGTTCTAATGTGTTGATTTGCCTCTATCCCCTCTGTGCTCCAACGTGTGAGAATCAGGGCCTTTGCTCTGGGGAGGCCCACCTCCAGGTAGTGCGTCTGGAGTGACTTGCCGAGCCCACAGGACTTTGATGGGGAGGCTCGGGCAGTCCAGCTTCAGAAGACAATGACTCTTTTCAGCACATTTCCTGGGGCAACTGCAGCCTTATGACTTATAATGGGAGGTCCCTGACCCAAAGAAAAAGCTATCATCTGCCTCCAATGACCTCCTGGTGTTCACATGGACTGTGCCCCTTCCTTGGCCTGGGCCCGGTTTCACTGCAAATCCTGACTACCACAGGGGACATCTCTTGGCAACCATTGTGTGGGAGCCAGCACCACGACGCTGTTATAAACACTGGAGTCTCCTTACAACTGTCACCCAGTAAAGTTATCAAAACGTCTCAGCATCCAGACTGTGACCTTGGTAATCTAGGTGGCCCAGGCCCATTAGCACTTCAGGCATTTCCAAAATTATCAAAACGTCTCAGCAGCCAGACCATGATCTGAGGACCATGACGCTCTTATAAACACTGGAGTCTCCTTACAACTGTCACCCAGTAAAGTTATCAAAACGTCTCAGCAGCCAGACCGTGACCTTGGTAATCTAGGTATCACAGGCCCCTTATGGATGGGCTGGGTGGCCCAGGCCCATTAGCACTTCAGGCATTTCCAAAATAGAGCCAACTTTACAGCTTATTAATGGAAACTGACCTCTAACTAAACATTTTATTTAAAAAGACTGCAATCATACATCGCCCAGCAAAAGATAAATAAAAGTCCCCCTTTAGATGGTGCCCGCCATTGCCAGCAGCCGCACCTCTCCCTCCCGTGGCCTCCCACACTTCCCACTCATTGCCTGCGTCTCTCGTAAGACTTCCCACTCTCGTTCTAAGGCGGTCCTTCAGGTGGGCCCAGAACCAGCATCAGTGTTAGCATCACCTGGGACTGCGTTAGAAATGCAAATTCCTGGGCTCTAGAGTCAAGAAGTCTGGAGTGTGACCCGGAAATCTGTGTTTTATCAAATCCTCCTGGTGATTCTGATGCAGGCTCAGGTCTGAGAACCACTGTCAGGACCACTGACCTAAGTGATTCAGCTCCCGCCAGCAACACAAGGGCCAGAAGTGTTCAAGGGGAGCCCACCTGTAGCTCCGCAAGCCAGCGCCTTAGTGGTCTCCACTCTGGCCCCAGATTGTGTATTAGCGGCTTCAGCCCACAGAACTGGGCAATTTGCTGCTAAGTCTCTCGGTCTTGTCACCCTGGGCACCTGGACTGAGGACAGACTGGCTCCTCTCGTCCCAGAGTCTCAAAGACCCCAGAGTATCTGAGGTGGGGCGGGGGGGGGGGGGGGCGGGGCACTGGGTAAGGCTGACAGCATCAGACAACACGAAATAAAGTGGAATAAGAAGTCTCTAAGGGAAGAAACAAATGCACTTAAAAGCCCATTCCTCCTAGTCACCAACATAGATTATGAAGCCACATTTATCTTTCAAAGTAAATAGCAATCAGTCCTGACAAGCCAGGAGACTTTCAAATAATGGCCAACATGTGCTTATATCGACAGTGACCCATAAATCTTAATTTCTTTGGGAGAAAGGGTTGGTCGGCATTTTCATTCCAAACCCTCGAATGAGAAGGAGTGAGTCTGACCTCTGCTGTGGGTCGGAGTGGAGCATCCTTGGAAACGCAACCCAGTGAACACGGAGTTAAGCACTAATGGATGGCCTCCAACACGCTTCACAGCATTCCATTACCCAGCGGGGGGCACGGCGGCTGAGGCACACGCAGCTGAGCCCGCGGGGAGCAGCCGTCTAGGACGGACAACAGACCCTGGTTACTGCTCCCTCCCCGGCCTGACTACCTGCTTCCACCTACACCACGCACTGCCCCTCCCGTGGGCTCTGAGCCTGCCACGCCCTTTCCCGAGGGTCCTTTTGCTTCTCTCCTCAGCAGTTTTCTCATCATATGAGCGTGGCCAGGCCTGAGCCTGGTCTTTGTCCTCCCGGGGAGTCAAGGAGCCTTTCTCCGACTTGTCAGTTTGTTGTGTCTGCGAGTGAGACTAACTGGCTCCTCCTCCCCATTCTGACATTTAAAAAGGCATTTTAGTTACCATTTATTTATTACTTGCTGGACATTGCTAAGTGTTTTTACATACATTATTTCATTTACTCCTTACTAACTGTGTGGCTTTGGGCTTGTCACTTGACCTCTGTAAGCCTCAGTTTCCTCATCTATAAAATGGGCTCACTCATAGCACTCACCTCCTGGGTTGCTGGGGGTTGAAGTGAAATATTCCCGGGGAGCCCTGGCACTTGGGGAAGCTGCCCTGTAGCCCCCCCCCCTCCATGCTTAGTGAGGTGCTCACCACCGTGTTCCTGGGCCATTCTGCTCAGCACCTTCCGTCTCCTTTGGGTCTCCTCCCTGGGGGTGGGGGAGGGCACTCCTATTGCCTTTGCAGCCCCAGCCCTGAGCACCCCCAGCCTGGGGCAGATATGTGTCCTGTAAACATGTGTGAAGTAGGAACGGAAATGAGGCAGACTACTTATGGTCCTGAGCTAAGAATCTGGGGCGGCAGGACCCCAGTGGTAATGTAACCACGAGGCTTTCACCTGGCTTGAGCAGAAACTAAGAGAGGGCTTAGAAACCTTTGGTCCAGAGGGAAGGACTTAAAGAGCTCCCCATTCTGAGTCCAGGTGAGGGTGTGACTTACTCCAAGTCACAGTCATTTGGTGACAAAGTTCACGCCGTAATTCATGGCTACGGTTTGCTAGTGTGGTCAGTGTTTGAGCCACCACCTTAGAAAATATATTACCCGAGCCTTGGCTGGTTTGGCTCAGTGGATAGAGCATCGGCCTGAGGACGGAAGGGTCCTGGGTTAGATTCCAGGCAAGGGCACATGCTCGGGGTTGCAGGCTCAATCTCCAGTTGGGGGCGTGCAGGAGGCAGCAATCAATGATTCTCTCTCATCATTGATGTTTCTATCTCTCTTTCCCTCACTCTTCCTCTCAAGAATCAATAAAAATATATTTAAAAGAAAGAAGAAAGAAAAGATATTACCTGAAACAGGCAGAAGACCTAGGGAAGGCAGCCTTGTGCAGCCTGCTGGGTCGTAATTCCTCTCTCTGAGATTATTTGAACCGCCCGTCTGGTACCACTCTACCACCTTCCCCCCTCCTCCCCTGACTGTCCCGTCCAGGCCTCTCCCTGCTCTTCCGCCATCAAGTCCAAGGGCCTGATGAAGAATGCATCCAGACCAGGTGTTAGAAAGGTGTGTGGGGGCAAATACAGGCCTTGGAGTCAAATAGCCCTCAATTCAGAACTCACTGCAACCAGTTTAGATAGATAATTAGGTGTGCATGCCCCAGTTTCCTTATGGTAAAATGAGATGAACAGCATACACTTTATAGGTCATAGGTTGTTGTAAGAATTAAGCAGACTTAAGCAAAATGCTAGACACAGCAATTAGGCATATCAAACTGGATTTGGGGCAAAGGGCTGTGTCTCATTTGCCTGCATATTTATTATTATTATTTTTTAATTGATGATTTATCGGTTTCAGAGAGGAAGGGAGAGGGAGATAGAAACATCAATGATGAGAGAGAATCATTGTTTGGCTGCCTCCTGTATGCCCCACACTGGGGATGGAGCCCACAACCTGGGCATGTGCCCTGACCAGGAATCGAATCGTGACCTCTGGGTTCCTAGGCTGACACTCAACCACTGAGCCACACCAGCCGGGCCTGCCTGCATATTTCTTCCCATTTTCCTGTCCCTGCAGTGCTAGCACGCTGCCTTATGCGCAGTAGTAGGTACTCATTACTAGTTCACTGCATAAGAGAGGAGTGATTTTGGGTTCTTTAGAACTTTGCTTCTCAAAGTGAGGTTTGGGGACCAGCTGCACTGGCCTGGCCTGGACGCTTGTTAGAAATGCAAGATCTCGGCTCCTGTCCCGGATGAACTGAAACAGCACACTTCTTTGCTGAGCTCCCCAGGTGATGTGCATGCACATTAACGTCTGAGAAGCTCTGCTTTAGGGAGCCTCGGAGCTGGGGAGGCTTAAAACTCCTATTAAGGCAGTGAGCATTGTGGGGGATTTATAGGCAAGAAAACAACACGAGCATGCTATACATCTCCTCTTCCCACTCATGCTGGTCTGGAAGTAGTTTCCTGGTTCCATGGAAACCCAAAGGACTCAGAATCACTTCTGCAAGATCCATAAAGGGAATTGAGCCAGCTTCGATGCGTGGCGGTGTGTGTGTGTTTTCCAGAGCAGACTGGTGTGGAGAGCATTTCTCCCTGGCAAATCGCAGATGTCAAGAGCAGCCTTTACTGGGGAGCCCCAGGTGACCTCAGTGTCCTGTGGTTTTAGATGGGGAAGTTGGGCAGGACCTGAGCAGGTTCTCTCGTACCTCTGGGATGTTTAATATGGTCTCCAGCAGAGGTGTGGAATTCGCCAGATGAAATGACTTAGAACTCATCGACTTAAAAAAAAAAAGTGCATGTCACTTAGCCTTTTGGTGAAGAGGCAGATATTCAATGGTAATTTGCCACCTGCCTACTCCATGCCAGGCCTGTGTGCGTCCTGGGGACACAGATAAGACTCACCCTGCCCTTGAAGTCCTCATGGTCTCATGGGGAGAGAGTGTGCTGGCAGATAATTAAAGAGCAATGAGCCAAGAGGTATGGACAAGTGGTCCCCAAGGGGACCTGGGATCGTGGGCTCATATATATGAGAGAAAGACAGGAGTGAGGTGCATGCACAGTCAGGTGTCATATATCAACCTTTTGGTCAATGACAGGCCGCATATATGATACTGGTCCCATAGGATTGTAATGGAGCTGAAAAATTCCTATTGCCTAGTGACACTGTAACTGTCATAGGGTTGTAGCATACTACTCATATTACAACACAACTCATTGTGTTGATGCTGATGTAAATAAACCTACCATGCTAGCAGTTGTATAAAAGTACAGCTCATACAGTTATGAACAGTTAATAATACTTAATAATGATAACAAATGACAATGTTACCAGTTCATGTATTTACTATACTCTTTTCGTTATTTTATTTATTTTTGTTTTAAATATATTTTATTGATTTTTTTACAGAAAGGAAGGGAGAGGGACAGAGAATCAGAAACATCAATTAGAGAGAAACATTGATCAGCTGCCTGTTGATGCTGATGTAAACAAACCTACCATGCTAGCAGTCGTATAAAAGTACAGCTCATACAGTTATGTACAGTTAATAATAATTAATAATGATAACAAATGACAATGTTACCAGTTCATGTATTTACCATACTCTTTTCATTATTTTAGAGTGTACTCTTTCTACTTATAAAAAAGTGTTTGCTGTAAAACAGTATGCCATGCTACACTAGCAGCAGCCTCATATATCTCCTGTTTACTATGCCTCTCGATTGCATCATTTTCTCTTGTGCTTGATCTACTCTCCTACTGTTTTTCTATGTAAGTGGTAGCCTAGGAGCAATAGGCTACACCATATAGCATTATTTTAGAGTGTACTCTTCCAACTTATAAAAAAGTGTTTGCTGTAAAACAGTATGCCATGCTACACTAGCAGCAGCCTCATATATCTCCTGTTTACTATGCCTCTCGATTGCATCATTTTCTCTTGTGCTTGATCTACTCTCCTACTGTTTTTCTATGTAAGTGGTAGCCTAGGAGCAATAGGCTACACCATATAGCCCAGGTGTGCAGTAGGCTGTACCATCCAGGTTTGTGTAAGTGCACTCTCTGATGATCCCACAATGACAAAATCGCCTAATGACACATTTCTCAGAACTTAGACTCATTGTCATCAAGCAGTGCATGATTGTATTCATATATTCATACATAATAGAGACAGAGAGAGACAGAAGTCAAATGGTTCTGCAACACACATGCATACAGACATGCATATACTAATATAGAGATAAAGCAAATATAATAACATATTAACAATTATTGAATCTATCTGGAGGGAATATGATAATGCATTGTACCATCCTTTCAACTTTTTCTGTACTTGGACACTTTTGTAATAAAAAGTGGGGAAAACATCGGGAGTACTACATGAACCAGGTGAGCGTTACAACGGTAGGATGATTTGGTAAATAGTAAATGCTTACAAATGTTTGTTTCATGGCCAGCAATGCCCAGTTGCAAAGTGCTTCCACATATATGAGCCCCATTCACCCTCAGAACAACCCTGTGGGGGTCTCTGGTAGTCACCCCATTCACTAGTGGAGGCTTGGAGACCTCGGTGGTTTGCCAAAGGCCACCCGCTGGTAAGTGGTACAGCCGGGACTGAGACCCAAGTTTTTAGACTCCAAACCCAGTTTTCTTTTGTCACCCAGAGCCTCTCTCAGGAGTCGTGGTGTAACCCCTGCCTGTGCCAGGAACCGAGAGCCCAGATGTGCAAAGGAGCACTGGTGTTTCTCCACCCACTCATGCTCATCATTGGGCACCAGCCATCATCGCCTCCTCCTTTTGGGCTCTGCTAGGGGTGAAGGAAAAGACGGCAGCTACCGAGGGTACTTTCTCAGGGGCTGAAGTTAGGGCGAGCCTAGGCAATGGCCTTGTTAAAGACAGCTTGTGTGGGAAGATTGCCTCTCAAGGCCAGAGAGAACTCTGTGTGGCTCACCCGGAGCAACTGGCGCCCAGCCAGAGGGCGTTTTATCACTTACCCACAACATGAGCCAGATAAATGGCTCCTTCTTGGTCTCCTGCCCGTCATTGCTTGCACTGCCAGAAAGTCTTAATCTTGCTGTTGCAAGGGGCTGAGTCCCTCCACCACCAGTTGCCAGCAGGCTCCTGCACCCCCACAGCAAAGGCCCCTGTTTGGACTGGTTCAGAGCGTGTAGACTTACTACTCACTTTCCAATCTCATGTATATTTATAAGCCTCTTTTTCTAATTCTGAAGCCCCTGAGGAGTTGCTGAAGCTCAAAGAGAACAAAAATATATCTGTGGTGTCCCCAGGCCTGGCCTAGTAACCGGGTCAGAACAGGGCCTTCAAAGTCTTTGCTGGAAGTTATGGGCAAAATTTGTCTCCCACCCATTCCCGTGTCGAAGTCTTAACCCTCAGTATGTCAGAATGTGGCTGTCATTGGATAGGCTCTTGAAAGAGGTAATTATGGTTAAATGAGGTCATTGAGGTGGGCCCTAGTCCCATATGACTGGTGTCCTTATAAAAGGAGATTAGGTACTATCCTATCTAATAAAGAGGGAATATGCTAATTGACCCCCACGCCATCACAAAGATGACAGCACCCACAGCCAATAAGGAGAGAATATGCTAATTGACTGCCACACCCTCAAAGATGGCTGCACCCACAGCCACAAGATGGTGGTGCCCTGTCCCCTTAGCCCCGCTGGGGTGGCAGGCCTTGCCGTGTACCTGCCTCTGGAGTCCCCCAGTCCCCTCAGCCCCCCGGCCACCCAGGGCTGGCCCGAGGCACAGGCAAGCCCTGGATGGTGGTTGCCCAAATGCCCAGGGCTGCCTGAGGCTCAGGTAACCAGGACCCACGGAGGCTTGCACTGCCGGCAGTGGCAGCAGCAGAGGTGTGATGGGGGCATCACCTTCCCCTGATCACTGGGTCGCCTCCCATCCCTGAGGGCTCTCAGACTGTGAGAGGGGGCAGGCCGGGCTGAGGGAGCTAATGCAGCTATCAAAAAGAGGGATCTCTTACCCTTTGGGACAGCATGGATGGACCTGGAGACTATTATGCTAAGTGAAATAAGCCAGTCAAAGAAAGACAAATATCACATGATCTCACTTATTTGTGGAATCTAATGAACAAAATGAATTGACCAACAAAGTTAGACCTGAAGCAGGGAGGCATGCAACAGAATGATGTACCTTGATGTGGGGGTGGAGGGACTAGAAGAGATAAAATCAAAGAACTTATATGCTTATATGCATAGCCCAGGGACATGGGAAATAGTGTGGTAAAGACCTGGAGGGTGGGGGTTGGGTATGGGCTGGAAGGAGGGGGATAATACTATCAACAATATAAAAACACAACAACAACAAAACCCAGTGCTGCTGGCAGTCGGACCATGATGTCCCCAAGGGAACATAGACAATGCCCACAGCGTACAAACAACAGGCCACAAAGACTCTCCACATCCGTGTTTGCAACAAGGTAGAGGGGAGGCCCCTCGGAGACCAAAAACGGGAGAGACTGCTGCGCCCGCGCCAACGCTGGCTCCAGCCCCGCTGACGTCGTCCTGCCTGCTGGATCGTTATGGATTAAACCAAGCAAGAGTGAGTTGATAATAATCAATTAATGAAATGTGAATTAATTAACTAAATTATGAAGAGACCTGATGATTGAATTGCTCACCCCCTCCCTCTGATAGACTCCAATCCAGAACTGTCCCTGCTTCCCAGCCCTTCCTCAGTCTCCGCAGCACAGCCCAAACCTTCTAAGAAGCCCCTCTAACCCTTGGTGCTGGGACCTCCTGGGTTTCTCCGAGTGTCCTCCTTGCCGCTGTGAGCTAAACAAATCTAACTTCCGTTTGACTCTGAGTGGGTTCCTGGTGGTCCTGGTTGGTGAACTCTCACATCTGTAAAATGGTCACAATAATACCTGCCGCCTAGCCTTTCACAGGGAGGTTGTGAGAAGCAAGGGGTGTCATGCTGGTGGGAAGGAGATTTTAGAGCTGAAACAGCTACAGGTCTGTAAGTTGGTATGACGTGGAATTTCCAAATGGTTCTCTTTTCAGACCTAGAATAAGGTACTTTTTAAATGGAAGGTTCCTGTTTAAGCATCATCTGTTCTGTGTTCCTGCCTCAGTTTCCTGAGATTTGCTCATGGCTGGGCCTGTCTGGCAGGAAGAGCAGGAAGAACGAGTGTCTGCGGGTGGCAGCCAGGTGAGGCTGTGGGTGCCGGCCAGGTGAGGTTGTGGGTGCCGGCCAGGTGAGGTTGTGGGTGCCGGCCAGGTGAGGTTGCAGAGCTGGTGACGTTTGAGCCCCACCTCCGCCTTTTCCTGGTGATGATATTGTCTTCTATCAGAGGGTGGCTGGGGAGTCAGCCAGGCCAGGAGATAAAGCCGTCTACCTAGCAAGAGAGGCAGCCAGCAATTGTGTCCCTTTGTTTTTCCAAACACCCACCTCAGCAGAGACCCGCTGCTCCAGAATGAGGTTCCAAGCTCCTTAGCATGGCCTCTGAGGCCCTTGCCTCCAGCCACTTCTCTTTTTGTGCCCCACCCCTGGGCCACAGCAAACGTCTCAGGGATTCCCAATTTTATAATCTGTGTGTCAAGCTTTAAAAACTGATTCATGCTTTTCCCCACCCCTGGGCCATAGCAAACGTCTCAGGGATTCCCAATTTTATGATCTGTGTTTCAGGCTTTAAAAACTGATTCATGCTTTTCCTCTGCTCGAACTTCTGCTCCTTCAAGACTCAAGTCCAATATCACTTCCTCTAGGAAGGCTTCTCAGCCAGCCTCTCCTGCCTCAGGGCCTTGGGATGTCTTGTACCTAGTTGTGCATTTATCACATTGTGTTGAAATTATATCACTCCCAAGTTGTAACACACACACACACACACACACACACACACACACACACACACACACAGAGATATAGGGGGCCGGAGACCCCATCAGTTGGGTAGCTCCTTGATGAATGGAAGCGTGCTTTTTCATTTTTGTATCCTCAGGGATACATGTTGTGGGGCCTGGTACACAGTAGGTAATTAATAAATGCTGTAATTTGCTGCTGATAATCTTGTTTCAGCATAAAGCACAATATAGTTTCCACTACTTTGTCTTCTCTTGGGACAAGGAAGCGGGAACATTTGTTACTGGAAAGTTTTTCGAAATCATAGAAAGGCCACTCCTAGTCAAGTGAGACTCACAGGCCCTGCCCAGCTCTGGGTAATGCCCAGCTCATAGGAAAAGAATTTTCTTGATCCTATCTTCAGACTGCCAAGGAGTGGTTCAGTGTGGATGGTTAATTAGCTATTGCAACTAGTATTTTTCCACCAATTACAGCTTGGGAATTTTTCCATTTCAAGAACCACTTTATTTTCAGCATGATGATATTTTATCTTATGATATTTTATTGTACATTGTCACAAATATCTCGGGGTTTTATATTATTTGGGATTTGGCTACCCCCAAGGGAGGTCAATATCCAGGATCAACAGATGTTGATATTTTGCCTCTTCCCCAAGGAGAGGCAGGCATGAAGCCAGGGTTGCCCTGGAAGCTTGCATTGCTTCTGTGGGAAGTGCCCCAAGTTCAAGTCCTGTTCAAGTTTTGCCATTAACTCTCTATTTTGCTGTTTTAGTGGTTCTCAAGGTGTGGTCTTCATACTTCCAGCAGCACTTGGGAACTTGTTAGAAATGTGAATTCCCAGGTCCACCCAGGCCCACTGATTTAAAAATTCTGCAGATGGGGCCCAGAAATCTTATTTTAATAAAATTTATTTAAAAAATTTAATAAAATGTGTTTATTTTGCAAATAAATAAGATTTAATAAAACCTCATTTGAATAAGTTTTTGATACGCACTAAAGTTCAAGAACTTCTGATCTAATCAAATCCCTTGGTTATATCATTTTGACGTAAATTTATTTTTAACTATTCAGGTCGTTAAAGCAAATATACTATAGACATACTTTAACATTACATAAAGTTTGGAGGAGATAAAAGTTCAGATATAAACTCAACTGAGGTATGAGCATTTTTTGTACATTTTCTTGTAGTATTTTTTTCTCAAACACACGTATTTTGAGAGTTGTAATCACAGGACCCCCACAATTAGGCATACTGCTTTTGATCCACTTAGCACTGGAACAGAAATACTACTCAGTGTTGCCACTTTTCTATCTTCATAAGAACTATTTTCAATGACCCCACAACCCTTCACCAGGCCCCCGAATGTGAACTTGTATATGTGGAAGTGAAAATGCTGTGGACAGACAAGGAGGCCTCCCCTCTGATGCATTTGATTGCCTCCTGTTTACTTCTCCCCACTACCAGCCTCCCAAGCCCACTGTGAAAAATGAAACTATGAGTGTTTCTCGGAATAGAGTCATGAACAGAGAGGAAAAGAAAGTTAGCCAACAGTCCTGAGTTTTCCAGAGTCTACCAGAAGCCTGAAATCCTCTCAAACCTGAAATCCTCTCCTAAAATCTTGAAGCAGCCGGGAGGGCAATGTGCTGCCTTGTGGCTATGTCTAAGAATTATACCTCCTTTTGAGAAGCAAGGCTGGCACCCTGAACCTCCAGGGCGGGAGCAACTGGAGGGTGGGCCCCAGGCACCGCTGCCTGCCTTACCATAGCAACCCCACTCCCGGCAGGCCCGGCTGGGCTCTGACCCATTGTTCTGGTTTTCACATATGGACTGAAGTCTGGCCATGACCCCCAGCCTGCTTGGCAGGGGTCCAGATGTCCTGCCTACCCCTGTCCTTAATGGGCTGAACCCCAATCTGGGGCTGAGAGTACTCCATTCTGAGATGGATACCCTCCTTGGACCAGCGTACAGCCACCTTCCTGGCAATGAGAACTGCTGTGCACCTGCCTGTCTGGAGCCCATGGGTGCCAGGGACACCTTAGCTGAGGTCAGGGTAGTCACATCCCCTTGGAGAATGTACCTGAGACTGCTCAGTCCTGTCTTGTGAATTAGACCTCAAACCCCAAGCGTCTGGCCCAGCTCCTACTCCCTCCCCCTCTCCTTGCTGACTTGCCTGCGAAGACCCAGCATGCCTTGCAGCATTGTGCCCACTGGTGTGGAAAACAGGGCAGAGAGAAGGCAGAGTGGGGATCTTGGTACTGGACAGATGACTTTTGGCTGGGCCACTCGGCGATTCATGTGTTCGGGTCAGTTTATAGGCTCAATTCCTTCAACAATCAGCCCTCTCAGTTACTCTGAAAAATGGACTATTCACCTGGCCCAGAATGAAAGAGTATGGGTGTAAGTCCTGGGTCCCTGTGAAGGACAAGCAGGTGGAAAACTGGCTGCTGTCCTCTCACTCTGGCTGGTTCTCTCCGGGGGTGACACCCTCAGGAGGCTCCAGACCCGCCCAGCGTAGGGCCAGGGTGTCCAGCAGAGGGCAGATAGGACTTGGCTGGAATGAATGCTGGGCTGGCCTTCTGCTGATCCCAGCTCCCTGTACACCCCCATGGGAATGAGCACCTCCGGATGCCTCTGGGTATTACTCATGAACGAGGGCCGAGGGCGGTCAAGGATTGGCAGGCCCTCTGGGGAGTGATTCGGGCCTGGCTGTGCCTGGGAGGCGGGTGGGGGGGAGTTGGCAGGTCTTAAGGGACAGGGCCTGGTCTCTTTCCCAGGGGTCCTCTAGGGACAAATCTAGGGCCAACTTAATTGCAGATAATCAGGGTCTCTTTTTTTTTAATTTAAATTTTTTCTTTTACATTTAAAAACTTAACAGAACACATACTCTATGGCCTTAAAACTCTTTATATTTCTTTAAATATACTTTGAATTCCTAGCAATATGTAGGTATAGGATTTTTTTTTTAGTCATGATTCAATATGTAGTTTATTTAGTCCTTTTTTTGCCCCCACCTTATCACATATAAAATTTCCTCATACTCATTTCTAAAGCTACAAGCCCTGTTGTTATTTAACTTTTTCAAGGTCCCAGGTCCCTCTGATAATTGTCCAAAAGTTTTGACCTCTCTCCCTCACTCAAACATACACCCAGGAGGTGCCATCCCAGGAGGCATTGAGACTCCCTCAGACTCATCCCTGCGCTGGGTTAGGATCCCCAGAGTTAAATTGTGAGTGTTGCCCTAGCTGGATTGGCTCAGTGGACAGAGTGTCAGCCTGTGGACTGAAGGGTCCTGAGTTTGATTTAGGTCAAGGGCACATTTCTGGGTTGTGGGCTCCATCCCCAAAACTACTTGGAACTTTTAGTGGTCGGTGTTTGAAACAATGCTTGTTTAAAAGACTTAGTAACTAGCTGGCCCCTCCACTCTTGGCAGTTTATTGTTGAGCATTCAAATTGCTTCCAGTGTTGTTGCAGTTGTGAGCCTGTGTTTTTGTTAATACCTTCCTACTCCCGCCAACCCCTCCCTCCTCCCCCCCTTTTTTTCTTCTTCTCAGAGGCCTATTTTGGGAAGGTGCTTGGGCTTGAAAAACTTATGCACTTTATTGGCTCTGTACCTTTGCTTAGGAAAGACTCGCTCTCTTTAGTTCAGATTCCATCCTGCAAGACCCTGCTCAAATGCTGCCTCCTCCCAGAAGCCTTCTTCCCACCCACACTTGGAAGTAAACTCCTCTGTATCCCTCCCTGCTCTTTGTCTAAGTACCATAGTACATACACTGGGTGGCTGGGGACCAACAGACATTTATTTCTCAGAGTTCTGGAGGCTGGAAGTCCGAGATCAGGGTGCCAGCATGGTCAGGTTCTGTGATGACCCTCTTCTGGGGCCCCTTTTATAAGAGTGCTAATGCCATTCACGAGGGCTCCACCCTCATGACCAAATTACCTGCCAAAGGGTCCACCTCCTAATACCATCATATTGGGGGTTAGGATTTCAATATATAAATTTTGGGGGACACAATCACTTAGTGCATTGCACTCCTCTCTAGTGATACTCAACACATTCCATATTCTAGTTGAGAAAATTTTATATTCACATCTTATCTCCTTTATTAGACTCAGTGGTATACTGCATGTATTTGAGAATGGATCATTTTAATATCCCTCTGCTCTATACGACAAAATTATTTTCAGTAATACTCATGCAAAAATCATTAAGTATCACTATTTTCTTGATTTGTTCTTTAGTTTTAGAGCAATGAACACTTTTAAAAAGAAGAATACATTTCAATTTTAAAGATACTCAAATGCATTAAAAGTACCTCCTGTAAGAACTAAATTTTTACTTACCAAACAAAGTATTACACCTCACAGTTTGCTGTAAAATCTGTTTTACTGTTTTAAATGTTAAACACACAGACTCTAAGTGTCACATAGGATAACAGAATTGAAGTTCTAGATTCTGTTTCTTTGTCTTTACAATCGCTGTGCTATCATTTTCCACTTTGTTTAAACGCAGGAACACGCAGTCAGGACCAGAGAGTGGAGGCAGGAGATGACCTGGGTGAGCTGGGAGGACTCTGAGCCACTCCACCCGGCCTCTTGCAATGGGCACACGTCACCAAATCTGTGTCAGAGGTCAACTGCTTACCTGGGAGTTCTCTATATTAATGGTGACGGAGAACATCATATTTATTAAAGGATAAGAAAATGTGCTCATTTGAAGTTTACATATAGATTAATAAAACTCAACAGTAACCGGAGCAGTTGTTTATAATGTTGACCAAAACAACTATTTTGGAGGGGAGCAGCTTTCTTCCCATCACTGACATCAGTTAGATCTGTGATCATGAAAGGAAGATCAACTTTAGTAAGTTCTATGATTGCATGTACATTCTTTATGGATGGTGGTCCCCTTGTTGCCGGTTTTCGGGGCAGATGGCTCCCATCTTCACCCCCCGATTGGACACTGAGCCCTGGAGGGCAGGGGCGGCTGCGCACGCACTGATGGACGTCCTCCGCGTGAGCACCGCGGTTCTGAGTGTGGGGTCTGAGTGTGGGCGAGACCCCAGCACGTCTCTGAGGTTGTCCTCCCTTTTCCTACCTATGGGGCTGATTTCACTCATGCACGTCAAAGCAACACGTCACAACAGATTGGATACAGAAACGGACGGAAGAATTTAGCTGTCTTCCATTAAGCCAGACATTCAAGAAATTTCTTGGTAAAAAGTATCATTCTTTTGATTCACTTTGTTATTGTCCGGAAAGTACAAGTTATTTCTCATAACATCATGTTATACAGGTTAATGTGATTAATTTGTTATTTTTAAAAGCATTAAAATGTAAAAATGTCTCCACTTTAGTCTCTCTTATGGTGAATATTGATAGCCTAGTCCAGTGATGGCGAACCTATGACACGTGTGTCAGAGGTGACACGCGAACTCATTTTTTTGGTTGATTTTTCTTTGTTAAATGGCATTTAAATATATAAAATAAATATCAAAAATATAAGTCTTTGTTTTACTGTGGTTGCAAATAGCAAAAAATTTCTATATGTGACACAGCACCAGAGTTAAGTTAGGGTTTTTCAAAATGCTGACATGCCAAGCTCAAAAGGTTCGCCATCACTGGCCTAGTCCATATAAAGAAGCTCTCTGGAGTTCTAAATAGTTCTTACGGATGTAATGGTGCCCAGAGACCAGAAAGTCTGAGAACCGATCCACACTGCCCAGCCTTGCATGTGGTAGATGCTTGCGCGTGCCTGTTAATCAAATGGGCGACTGAGTAAATGGGCTTCAGCTGCTTCTAGGATTTGAAGCTGCCGCTGGAATTGGAGGGAGGGGCAGACACCTGCAGGCAGTAGGGGTGAGTAGCTGGAAGGTGGGGGCTGTGGGGACATAGGAGCAGCTTCCATTTGAGGCAGTGATGGCAACACCAGTGGGCTGGGCCTGGGCCTGAGGATGAGGGTCCTGGTAGCTCTGTGTCCTGGGGGCTCCAGGCGGTTCCCCACATCCTGTGGCCCTTAGTGCTGGCAGGCAGGAAAGACTGTCCGAACCTGCCTCCGGGGAGAGGGATTGAGCAGAATGGTTTCCTAGGGACCCTGGCTGTCACCTCTGGGGAGAGGGATTGAGCAGAATGGTTTCCTAGGGACCCTGGCAGTCACATCACCGGGCGTGAGCACAATAGAGAGAGAGGCCTGCAGCCTGGATCAGACAGATTGACCTCTAGATGCCTCTCCCTGCTCTGCCCAACGGCCATGGACCACGCTGCTCCACTGCCGGCTTAGGTGACCGCGCGGTGGGGGGTAGACATTTGTGCAGCTCTGGCTGCATTAGTGGGTCCATTAGTAACGTCATTAATAATCAATGGAGGGGTGGGGTTATAGGGTCCTCCAGGGAGTTCTTTCTGGCCCATGACTAGTGACAGTTGAAGCTTGGTGTGGACCAGGGTTTCGCCACCTTGGCACCAAAGACATTTTACCTGGATAATTTGTCGTTGTGGGGCTGTGGTGTGCATGGCAGGATGTTTAGCAGCATCCCTGGCCTCTCATCTCTACATGACGATAGCACTCTCTCCCCAGTTGTGACAACCAAAAATGTCTGTGGACATTGCCCAGTGTTCCCTGGGGGTGGCTTTGCCACCATAATAGATCCTCATTGACAAGGGATGCTTGCTCCCCAGCAGTACCCAAGAAGGTACACACCAGCCTCATGCACGCAGATCTGGCTCTCTCCTCGCAGACAGAATTCTGCCAAGAGAGTCTGCTCTCAAGGGAACAAGAGGCCTCCTGACTCCAGTCCTTTTTCCTGAGGACCCCTCCTGCTAACTGTGGCCACTGCCCTCAACTTTTATTTTATTTTAATTTTAAAAAATATTTTTATTCATTACAGAGAAGAAGGGGGAGGGAGCAAGATAGAAACATCAATGATGAGAGAGAATCATTGGTGGGCTGCCTCCTGCATGCCCCACACTGGAGCTCGAGGTCGCAACCCGGGCATGTGCCCTGGCTGGGAATTGAACTGTGACCTCCTGGTTCATAGGTCAATGCTCAACCACTGAGACGCACTGGCCGGGCTCCCTCAGCTTTTAGACAAACCAGGTCCCGGGAAAGCAGCAGCTGACCAGCTTGGGCTTTGTTGAGAGTGACGTGTGGACAGAACCCTGCAGCCCAGGGAGGCAGACCTGCCCTTCCCCCTCCACCTCGGACACTGACGGCTTCCAGCCCCCATGTCTCCTCTGAAAATCAGTCTGGGCCAATCGACAGCAGAATAGACAGACGGAGTGGCGTTTCACACCATGGAATGCAACAGCGCCAGAGGAACGAGTCACCAGCACACACACAGCTGCAGGGACGAAGGTCACCAACATAATGTTGGTGAAAGAAGCCAGAAGCAAAAGAGCACATACTGTATGTGCCCATCAACAAAAAGTTCCACAAAAGGCAAAATAATCTATGTGAAGGCTCCAGGGCTGCACAGGAGAGGCTTCTGGGATGCAGATTTGGATTTCGAAAATGTATTAAGCACTTTATGACATAGGCACTTTCCTATATGTGGGTGTCATCCTATATAATAAAAGCCCAGCGACTGAATGGCAGAACGACCTGAACAACCACGGCCCCTCGCCCCAGCTGGCCCTGCCCCCCAGCGTTCCTCCCCCCAATCAGGGGCCTCCATCAGAGTGGGCTGGCTGGACCCCACCAGTGCATGAATTCGTGCATCGGGCTTCTAGTACTTTAATAAACAGCAAACAAACAAAACAACATTCTAAACCAAAGTTCAGGACAGCCCCTTCAGCAAAACCCTGCAAACCCAGGGAATAAAGATCATCAGCAATTTGGCCTGCATGGCTCTAAATGATTACTATCATTTTAGAACATGGCTTTGTAAATTGGATGTGTATGCAAAATAATTAGCATTAGTGGCTGGCACATGAAATGCTCAGTGGACAGTAATAAGTAATATTAAGTTATCAACTGACCTAAGGTTCAGAATCATAATTAAATACAAAGAACAGTCCTACTTCTTAAAGGAGAAATAAGGGTTCTGGAATTTTCAGGTACATTCTGATTCCTGAATCAGGTTAGTAAATTCCTGATTCTCCGTGTTTTTTGGAGCCTCCTTCCAGCATAGTCTTTGAGGAAAGAAAACATCTAAGCCTCTACCTTAGCATTACCAGTCTCTCACCAGTAACCAGCACAAAAACAAAGTCCCACAGGCCAGGCTTATCTGGCCACATTGTTCGATTTGCTTCGAATCTATCGTTTATTGATCCTGTGCACTGTTCAGCCAGGAACCTGGGACCCACCTGATGAAGCATTTGGATCCCTTTGGCCATCAGTCTAGTTTGTGAATTCACAGACCTGACAGGCATGATTGCTGGTGGATTCCCCAGACTCAGAGTAAACCTTGGGCAGGAACAATGAAGTCTAGAGAATGTGCAATGGTATCTGTGCGTTAGACCTGACTGGAAGCAGGACTCTACACATTCCTTTCTTGTCTGAGAGAGCTCGTGCTGAGACAACCTCAGCAAGACGGAGCATTTCCCTGCAAGCTGTGCTTCCCAATTGCAAATCAGATGCCGAATGAACGCTCAGAAAGATCGGGAATTCTTTCGGATTGTTCTCCGCGAGAGATGACCCTTTCTGAACCAGATGAGCAAGAGACTTCACTGCCAGCTGCAAGTGCTTTTACAAGATGTCTACTACCAGTGGTTTCCTAAAATGCCCGTTGTTACAAGGAAACGACATGTCCCTGTGACCTGTCATGCCACGAACAGAACCGCCGGGTATGCTTTGCAGCCAGCTCTGTCCCACACAGTCAAGAACACGTGGACACTTTGTGACATACATTTAAAAAAAAATAAATCCATGCCCATCTCCAGAGAAAAGGCAGGCTCTTACCTAGTTCAAGGCTTTGTCCATGGGCACTTGATTGGATAAAGATGCTCAAAAGCAAGAAAATGGAGACACACAGGGGACTTCCCATTTCTCCTGAATCGCCCGGGGTCGAGGTCTTCGTGCTAATTTCTGAAGCTGAAGAGACCAGATTGCCTATTGATACTTTGTTAGGAAAGGCTGCCCGTTAATAATTAACCTTTAAACACATTATCTAGTGTTCAGACAGTCCTTGCTACCCCCAACCCCAAATCTACGTATATTTAATACAAAAAAAAGGTTGATTTACAAAAGTGTTTTTTTATCCTGATACATGTTGAAAATAAAACATCTTGCCACGCACTCTTACCTTCTTAGGCCAAGGCCACAGTTCCAAACTAATCAATGTAAGGTTAATGTGTGCGTTGGGAAACCCTGTCAGAGGTCAGGGCAGGTGACGGTTGCCCAAGTTCCCCGACAGGACTGCAAAGGGGTTGCAGGCTCATGGCAGTGATGTTTTAAATTGCAGGTTAAGCCCAAAGAAAAAGCAAAGGGCTTTGCTATGCAGAGAGCTCCCAGAGGATCTGTGTTTGGTTGAGTTGAGCAAACTTGCTGGTGCCTGTGGCCAGAGCGGTGGGGCAATGTTTCCAGAACTGAAAGGGACAGGAAACCTCTAACCTCAGTGAACGAAGAAGCAAAGAGGCCTTCCTGGATGTCTTTGCTGGGACCCCATGGAGAGATGACCTTAGAAGAAACACAATCTTCACTCCTCTGTGTTAATTAACACGCCAACGGTGTAGAGGACTAAGAAGTGAGGCCACTAGGCAAAATCAGGCTGGGAAAATGCTACTGTGTATGACTCTTATAATATTCCTTGACTCTCTAGTTTTATTTTAACTTTATTCATTTGTTCAACTTTTTTTTTTTTTTTTTTTTTTTTTTTTTTTGCATACCTCCTGTATACCAGGCACTATTCGGACATTTGGGATATTCAAGCCAACAAAACAGACCATGATTCCAATCCTTGTGAAGCTGATACACACTTGGGGTTGTAAGGAGTCAAATAATACACAACAGACACAATAAATAAGATGTGTATGTAGAATGCAATAAGAACTATGGAAAAAGAAAAAGTATAGCAGAGTTAAGGGGGTGGGAGAAGGTAGTGATTTTAAATAGAATGGTCAGGGTGAGCCTTGTTTGCAAGTTGAACTTGAAGAAAAAGTTTCAGTGAGCTACCTCTGCAGGAGAGGAGAGCCGAGGCAGCCAGGACAGTCAGTGCGTCCAGTACAAAGGCCCTGAGGTAGGAACATGCTTGGTATGTCCCAGGAACAGCAAGGAGACTAGCGGTTAGGGAAATGTCATTAAAAGGACTTTGGCTTTTCCTCTATGAAACATGGGCAACCATTCTGAGCAGAAGCCTGGCATGATTTGTATTATATTTTTAAAAGGTCATTCTGGTTCGCAAGGCTAGAAACAGATTATTAGCAAGGGAGCAAGTGGGGAGATCTGTTAGGTGGCTATTGCCGTGGTCCAGCAAGAGATGATGGTGGCTTGACTCAGCACGGTAGCAGTGGAATGGGGGAGTGGTGGGTGGATGCTGGACATACGTTGAAGGTAAATGCAAAAGGGTTTCCTGGCCATTGGGATGTGGGATGTGAGAGAATGAGAAAAGTTGAGGATGATTTCAAGGAATCGGGCTTGAGCAATGGGACAATGGGGTTGATATCAGCTGAGATGGGGAAGGCTGTGAATGGAGCAGGTTTTGGGGGAAGACTAGGAATTCAGTTTTGACCTTGTGGAGTTTGATGTGTCTCTGAGACACCCAAATGGGTAGACAGTTAGATAACTTGGTGATCATTGCCCACCCAAAGCTGACAGACAGGATGTCTGAAGCCACCAGCAGGTTTGGACAGATCGGCCCAAGGCCAGAGCCTATCACAGTGCTGTCCTATGGCTGCACCTCCTTCCAGAGGCTGCAGCATGGGGATCACCCACTCAAGTTTCTGCCCTGGCTCCCTAGCTTGCCCAGTCCTACTCTGCCCCTTAAGCACGATCTGAAGGTTCCATTTTACGTCTATTTCCCAGAACGTTGGAACCTAAAACCAGCTGACTAGGCACGTTGGCTTCTTCCCTGGCCCACCGCCATCTCATGTCCTCTGGGTACTGCCAGGACCCCCCACCCTGCTCTGCAGATGAACCTACTAAGACGCGGTACAACCAAGTGCCTCCAAAGATCCTGGGTCTACTGCAGCGGTTCTCGACCTGTGGGTCACGACCCCTTTGGCGGTCGAACGACCCCTTTCACAGGGGTCGCCTAAGACCATCCTGCATATCAGATATTTACATGACGATTCATAACAGTAGCAACATTACAGTTATGAAGTAGCAACGAAAATAATTTTATGGTTGGGTCACAACATGAGGAACTGTATTTAAAGGGCCAGAAGGTTGAGAACCACTGGTCTACTGTTTACTAGCTGTGCAAAATGCTATGTAACCTCAATGAGGTCCTTCCCCTCACCTGTAAAATGGGATAACATGAGCTGGAAACAATATTTTGAGATATCAACTTAATATTATTTTTCTCCCATCTCCCCCTTGCTCTCCCTCCCACTTAAGAAGGGCAAAGTAGAGAGAAGTCTACACATATTTTGTCTTCCCAAAACTTAGAACCTAGGGCAAGGGAATTGAACCAACAAAGGCAAGCAAGTGGCTAACATGTGTTAAAGAAATGTGAAGGAATAAGGAACACTCTCACCTACCTTCCCATCACTAGAAAGAGAGTCTCTTGGGCTTTGCAAGTGGGAGGGGGAGGGAGAAATTGTCCATGAGGGCAGAGGGACAGTCCTTGCTTCCTAGGGACTCTGCTAGAGGTGGTAAGAACCCAGGGAGGAAATGGCTGTGTGTGCGCTGGCAGCCTGGCAAAAGATGTCCCTGTGCTTGGCATGGGGTGGGAGCAGTAGTGAACCTCCGGTGCCAACAGGTCATGTAAATGGGCAGGACTGGCCCCTCAGTGGCCACCTGTGTGGACTGATGACAAAAGATGAGGTGCTCACTCCCAACCAGGCCTGGATAGTGTGTCTGATCCAGAACTACAGCATAGCTGGGTGGGGGTCGGGAGAAGGGATCCAGGAAAGTCTGAAAAATAAGTTTGGACTCGTAATTCAGATGGGTTAAAGAAAATAAAGACATTTCTTGCACAGCAGAATTCGTGGACTGAGATTCACACCTCTATAAACACAAGTATGTCCTGAGAACTCGAGATTTGTATGTGACGTGTCCAGCCAAATGCTTGGTTCACAGTAGAAGTTCAATAAATTATAGTGCCTTATTTTAGAGTAAATATGCTTAGGAGTCAAGAGTCCAGATTTTGAAATCAGACAGATCTAGGTTCAAATCCCTGACCTATCACTTACTAACTGGGTGACCTAGGGCAGTGGTCGGCAAACTGTGGCTCGCGAGCCACATGTGGCTCTTTGGCCCCTTGAGTGTGGCTCTTCCACAAAATACTGACTTCTGCGCATGGGCCACAAAGTTTCAATCGCACTGTACATGTGCGCCCGCACATGGTATTTTGTGGAAGAGCCACACTCAAAGGGCCAAAGAGCCGCATGTGGCTCGCGAGCCGCAGTTTGCTGACCACTGACCTAGGGCAAGACATTCATGCTCTGAACTTGACTTTTCTCTATCTGTATAATGGGACTAATAATACCTACCTGATCGGAGTAAAGGCGGTAACTTAAAGAGGTAAAGCCCTTAGCAATTCTGGCAAGAAGAAAATAAAAAATGTCAGCTATAATTATTATTTTTATTGTTCTTAATTCACTCTTGGGACCAAGAGGGTGTCCAGGAGGTAGATAACAGCAGGGCCACAGTTCAAATTCTAGCAGAAAATGAAAAGGTTAGGAAAACAGAAGGATCTGGACCAGTCATTCAAAAATCTAACTGCACGTTGGAGTCGGAGTCAGCTAATAGATCAGGAAAAGGGGGAGTTATGGGCCTATTCCAAGAACAACTGAATCAAAACTTCTAAGGGTGGGGCCTGGAGAACCTTCGTTGTAAACAAGTCCTCCAAATTGTTCTTAGTTCCCTGAAGTTTGAGAACCATTGCCTCAGAGTGGTGCTTGAGAGGTCTACTGGGATATAAGAAGAAAATAATAGATCTTTCAGATTTTCCTTATATTATATGTTAGAGCCATTTAGTGTCTCCTCCAAAATTCGTGTGTTGAATCCTAACCCCCAAGGTGATGGTATTTGGAAGTGGGGACCTTGGGAGGTAAGAAGGTCATGAGGGCAAAGCCCTCATGAATGGTATTAGTGCCCTTATAAAAGGGACCCCAGAGAGATCCCTTGCTCTGTCCTCCATGGAGGTTACAATGAGAACATGATCATTTATGAGGCCTTCATCAGACATCAAATCGGCTGGTGCCTTGATCTTGGACTTCCCAGCCTGCAGAACTGTGAGAAATACATTTCTGTTGTTTGTAAGCCACACAGTCTATGGTATCTTACCTAATAATAGACAAACATGTAAATTGACAGTCCCTCTGCTACGCTCACCAGCCAATCAGGAGAGTATGCAAATTAACTCAACAAAGATGGCGGTTAATTTGCATACGTAGGCGCAAAGCAGCTGAGCAAAGACTGAAGGCTCCGGCCAGAGCGAAGGCCTGGGTCCTGGGTGCTGGCAGAAAATTGGTGCTGGCAGCCAGGGGAAGGGAAGGCCTATTGCACGAATCTCTTCATGCAATGGGCCTCTAGTATATCAGCACAGACTAAGACATCACCTTGGAAAATTTTGTTTGTGTATTTATAATGTTTATAATATACTCGCACTATATAACTTATATATCGTACTATGTAATAATATCTGAGTGCTATCTATATATATAAAAGCTTAAGTGACCCTTACGACTGGATGACTGGACGACCAAATGACTGGCTGGTCGCTATGACACACACTGACTACCAGGGGGAAGACGCTCAATGCAGGAGCTGCCCCCTGGTGGTCAGTGTGCTCCCACAGCCAACCTCCCTCGGCCCCTCTCCCTGGCTGGCCCTGATTGGCCCCAATTGGGACTGGGTGAGGTGGCCCTGATTGGCTCCGATCACCAGCCAGTCCAAGGGACCCCACCCATGCATGAATTCATACACAGGGCCTCTAGTATAGTTTATAAGCAAATAAATATCCATATATTTGGGAAGGGGCACCCAAAATATTTTTTAAAAAACTGATAAAGGCACTCCATTTAAAGGGTGTGAAGGTTCTGCCATAGAGGAATAGCGTGGCCCCCAGGCCTTCATGACCTGACTCCATCAATACTTTGGAACAGTCTTTGAATCCATTAGTGAGATCTTTAGTCATTTCCACACCCAAGAAATCCCAGTGGTTTATGGAGGGCCTTTCATTTTTCATGAGCTGGAAAGGAGGCAGGCCTGAGTCCCAGGGCGGCTGGAGCATGTAGTAGCGTTCTCAGCACTGCCCATGGTAGGACAGCCCAGTGGTTTCTCTCGTCTGCACTCCTCAGTCTAAAATAATGATGGTATTATAGCTAGAGTCTTAAAAACTGTCCCATTTTTGCTCTCTCTTAATTTGAAGAGCTTCTTAAAGAAATAGAGATTTTCAGAGATTGGCATTTGATGACCTGAATGTAGCCTTTCCTTTTAGTGTAATGGTGATAAGAAAGTTAATCAGGAGAAGAGCAATCAATATTTTACAGAGGTAACGAGAGCAAGTCCCAGAAGGGAGAAGCCAGGGGATCAAGGTGAAGGTCACTGATGAGAGAGACAGGGTTTTATTTTCAGGACCGGATTTGTTTTGTGTTCGTCTTCAGAAACTGGGGATACCTGCGAAGGGCAGCCCCATGTGGGGTTCTAAGAAAAAAGTAATCAAAACAATAACTTTTGGATGGGTACTATCATTTCCCCAATTTTACAGCTGAGACTTCAGAGATGAAAAACTGAGACAAAACCCATATCTTACTAGTAAAAGGTTGAGAGGGGCGAAATCAGGCCCATCTGAGCCCAGGGTCAGTTTCCTTAACCACACACCCTTCAGCTGCTTTCCCGGGACTGCACCCTCTTCCTCTTGAAAGATAAAATTTGTCAAGTTTTCAGGATCATTGTCACTAGACAATGACGACTCTCTCTTATTCCTGCTTGGGGCAAGACTGCCACTAGGAAAATGACCAAGTTTCTATTGCAAGGCCAATCGATCTGTGTGGACATTCTTGCACCATGCGTGGATATGGCAAAACAAGTCGGGACTCTTCCTCAGTTTGAGTTGGCTTCTACCATGCCCTCATTCGGAAAGGGGTTGACCTGGAGTTTAACCTTTTTCTTATCAATTTTTTTAAAGAACAGTACACAAATGAAAGGGGAAAACAAGGCTGAGGATGATATTTTAGACTGAAAGAATGAAGTAGTTCAAGCATTTCAAGATCATCATGCCTCATCAATTAACCTTTGCAGGTTGTCCTTCTTATCAGCTCAGCCTCTGACTCACTGTGTGAACTTGGGTGAATTATGTAACCTCTCCCTGCGTCAGTTTTCTTTTCTGTAGAAGGAAAGGGCTTATACAACTCCTGGCACAATCAAAGCTCATTTGGTTTTTGTAACGAACGAATTAGGAATTACTTCTTCCATTTTACAGGTGAGAAAACTGAGGCTTGGAGAGTCTCTGCCCAAGGTCACATGTTTAATCCACGTAGACTGGCTAGAAGGACTTTGAGGTCCCCGTAAGCACTATTGTTCTCTCGTCCCTCAAGTTTAAAGTGAAGAGCTGAGTACCTATGGAGCAAAGAGCTGAGATCTCTTCCTACACTTACTTTTATGTTTTCTGCTCTGTGCTGGTCCATTTACATTTCCCATTCGAATTTCAGCTGCTGGTTTGTGCAACAATTAAAAGCACCAAACCAACCAACCACCACCACCACCAACAAAACCCCCCACAGAAACTAGAGCATTCTTTTTTTGTGACTAGATACTCTGGAACCAATAATGCATTTTATGATTTTAGTAGTCCCGGTAGAATGGAAGACTTTTTTTCTCTGCATTATGGTTGGAAGCAAAAGGAAGTAAAGATTTAAGCTGGTTTTGGACAGCCAGATCAGCATTGAACATTGCTGGATCCTTAAAGTTTTTAAAGAGTTTTCTCCTCTATAAGAAAGAGGGTGGGCATAGACTAGATTCTGTGCTCGCATCACCCAGCTGCTTGCGGTGTGGGTTAGCTTGTCGAGAGGTGATCATGCTAGGGTCCTCAGAGAGACCAATCAAGACAAACTGAATTGGCTGATTGCAGCAAACCAGAGGCACAGTTTTGCTGGGTCCCAGTGCTTCTGACTACGAGATACCCAAGGCCCAGCCTTCATCCTGGGTATCAGGCAGGGCTGGGGCATGGCTGGGATAGGAAGGACCCAAGTCTCTCTAGAGCAGCTGCTATTGACACCATGTCTCATCACTCATCTCACGGAAGCTTTCTGGGGTGAGCAAATGCAGTCCTTGGGTGCAGGAAATCAGGAATAGTTCCCAGGGATCTGCTTCAAGGGCTGCTGCTGACTCATCATTTTTCCACGGACAGAATATCTTGCTGACGTGGTTACTCATTGATTCCTAGGCAGGCCTAGAAGTCAGGGCCCTACAGTTCAGGGGCAAACTCCCGAAGATGCCACACTCTCTCCGTGATCTCATTGAAACCTCAGGAGCAATCCTGTGGAGGCAGGAGAGAAAACAGTCCAGGAAGCTCTCCACAAGTGAAATGAGAAGTAGGAAAGGACATCACAGGCCCCTAAGCCGCTAGGTGCTCTCCCCCGAGTCCCCACCTCCACGCATGATCAAAGGGAAACCGTTTATGGCAGGAAATTCTTTTGGTGGTTGCAGAAGGCAACAATGAGAACTGGCTAAAACCAGGTCAATCCAAGATGGAGGAAAAATTGACAGGAAAATGACCCCCAAGCTCATTGTACTATCATTATAATGAAAACTGACACCACAGGTAGAAGGGGACCGAGGGGGATGGACCGTGTTAGAAACAAGACCCCCTCTCAACCAGAAGGCGGACACAGGATTTTGGTGCCACAAAATCCAGGAACAACCAGCCTTGGAAACATAAAATCCTAAGAACTGACTGATCTGGTCACAACTCACTCTCAAGTTCACCCGCGTCCACTCGGACGTGTACTTTCACTTCTTGCACAGCAGACCCCTGTGAGACTCGCAACCAGGGGAGCAGCAGGTGGGGGCAGGCAGTTCCGGGCTTGCCCCCTGATCGTGTCTCCAGGATGTCCTGGCCTCTTTCTTTCTCTACCTAAATAAAACTTGCTTTCGAACTCACTCAAACTTGCTCTTGAATTCTTTCCTGCACGAATCAACAGCCTGGAGGTCCTGACCATTCGGGGCCAGTGACACTGTGAATCAGGTGTGATCATTCCCTATGTACAGAGAAGAAAACCGAGGCTTAGGGAGGTTACTGAGTTGCCCAAATCCATACTCTAGTAAGTGGTGAGATGGGATTTGAATTATGTGTGTCTAACTCCAAAGCCCACACAATAAAAAGTAGCCGTGCTAAGGAACGTACGAATTGGCTGCGAGGTCTTCATGTGTCTAACATTAAAAAAATGCAATTGTGTTGTGCGCTTGCACTGCAGATCACGACATAGATCATGGGTTTACTACTATTATTTTCAAAACAAACGTTCTGAAGCCCTTTCTCAGCTATTTGATGGAGATAACTCGGAACAGCCCATGAGATATAGCAGCAGATAGGCATCCTGGAGATGTGATGGCAGGATAGACTTATCTCATTTATATGCAGATGAATTTCCCCCCATCAACAGTAACGAAGACCAGCCAAGATGAGGGCACGGAGCCTTTCCCCACGAAGCTTTGTCATGAACCAGAGTGCTTGACAGGAAATTGTCAGGGTGAGACTTTGCTATGAAAGACCTAACTTACACACCATGTCAGTCATCCAGTTACTCTTGAAACCATTTGGGTTAGAACATGTCCAGGGTCCTCCAGGAAGCAACACTGAGATATTTTGATATGCTTTGATAATTCTGTTAAGAGATCATTGTTTTTTAAAAGGTCAAATCATAACTCTCATGCAGATATGAAAATAAACATGTGGTTATTTATTTAACTCAATAAAGAAGCTGGTGATGGAATTATAGCCAGTTCCAAGGAAAAGCCAGAAACCGCCACAAATGTATACCGATAAAGGAATGCTGAAATGAATGTGCAGATGAAAACAAAAATACCTTCTTGCACAGGGAGGGAGGGAAGTCAACCCAACTTCGCAGTTCAGGACAGAATTTGCATGTTACCTTGCTCCTAGCTACCTGCAATGTAACTGAGGTACCTACAGAGCTATAAAATGCCTCCAGGGCAACGGACACTAGAATCAGATGACTCAGGAGGCTGTGCTGGGCGGCCATAATGCTAGTGTTCCACTGACGCACAAAATTTCCCCGCTAATTCCTATCGTTAAGAAATGATAGAGGGAAGTACCAGCTACAGAATGCTAAAGGTAACAGGGCAGGTTCCTCCCAGGGGAAGGGCTGCCTCTTTTTGCGTCTTTGTCGCCCAAGTGGAGGCTTTGTGATAACGGAGCTGGATTTGCAGGTTGGGCCTGTTAGTGGGCAAATCATTTAAAATCTCTGTGCCTTAGTTTCCTCACTCTAAAAAGGGGGTTGGGGGAAGAATAAATGAGAAAATCCATGAGTTGTGCTTAGCACATCACCTCAGCTGTTATAATTTTTTTGATTACAGGTTTTTTGTTGTTGTGCTTTCTACTTCTCCTACCTTTACATGTTCCTCCCCTTCCTTTTTCTCTTCCCACCTCACTGACTGCGATAAAGAGCAGGAGGAATCCTTATGGTAATGGGGCTCAGGGCGGGCTGCCCCGAATGTGCTACTGTGGCATGTGGATTATTTGGAGCTGAAGACAATCAAGGCCCGATAGACGCACCAAGAGACTTTTACCGCCCCCTTCACTGCCTAAAAGAATTTAGATAAGGACCCTGGGCCAGAAAGAGAGCTGTCACTAGAGGCACATTTTTACATCCGAAGGACTTATCCGGCCCTGGCTGGGTGGTTCAGTTGGTTGGGGAATGGTCCCGGGCACCAAAGGGTTTCGGGTTTGATTCTGGTCAGGGCATATACCTAGGTTGCAAGTTTGATCCCTGGTCGGGGACTCGCACAGGAGGCGACCAATTGATGTTTCTCTCTTCCTTCCCTTCCTCTCTCACCAAAATAAATAAAAACCTATCCTCCGGTGAGGATTTTTAAAAGGACTTATCTGCGTGCATGGCAAACATCTGCTTACTAAGCATTTGCTCTTCCCATCTCCCTGTGACTCGTCCTCCCCTTGGAAGTCGCAGACCCTGCCCCTCTTACTCAGGATGGCGCAGAAGCCTCCGCTGACCGACTGTCTGAGAGCCTCTCGGGTCTTCTTGGTGGGGCTCCTGTCCATACGAAATTAAATTTGTTTTTCTCCTGTGAGTCCGTCTTATGTCAATTTAATTATTAGGCCAGCTAAAGGACCTAGAAAGGGAAAGGTTTTCCTTCCCTACAATAGTGCTTTTGGAAAAAAACCCCAAACTATATATAGCATCTATGTTTCTTATTCTTGACTTTGAAATTAACTGTATAAATTGTTACATAGTCCTTTTCATTTAAAAATAAAGCACCCCCTGACCCAAGTATTTGCTTTCTTTTTGTTGTTCTTGTTGTTGTGTTGTGTGCTTCTGAGTAATTCCCACTATCCCCCTTGGGCCAGCTAATCCTGAATGTAAAAGGTGGTTCCTTTTCTCAGGTTCACAGCCTGAGAAAATCTTGGGTGGGAAAGGCTCTCAGAGGGGCTCCTTACAGGGGACGGCCTGGCGAGGTGACAACTAGAGTCAGGACCAGGAACTTGGTCGTGAGCCTCTCCCCAGCCTGACACTCCTCAGACCCCAGGGGCCGTGTTCAAGGGCCAGCGAGCCCGTGTGCGCCTGGCGGGCCGTGTGCACCGAGCACCAGAGAGAAGGGTCCACACTACCCTGCCGATGGTGCATGGTGCACACCTGCTTTCAGGAAGTGTGCTTTTTCCCTTTGGGTCTGGTGGAGGGGGGATCTCTTCAACCGCAAAGGGGAATTCCTGCACGGATCAGGGTCAGGATGCCTGCATGGATTCCCCTGTCAGCCCCAAGTTCGGGTCTCATGCCTTGAGGTGAACCCCCCAGGTTCTGGAGCAGCCAGCGTGTGCTCTGCTGGAGCCAGCTTTACTCACCTCCAGGCCAAGCTCAGGCAGAGGAGGACGAAAACACTGCCCTGTCTGGGCTTCCTTTAAATTTATGGCCACTGGAGTGATGCCCTGGAGAGAGCCATTTGTTACTGCCTAGCTCCACTCCCGTCGCCTAATCTGGCTGCCAGGCGACCGGAGGACTCTTGGGAGAGCGAATGCCCTTTTGCTGCCTTAGGAAACAGCAGTTATTAGGTCTCCGAGGTCAGGCGGTGTGTCATTGGGCTCTTGCAGCTGGGAGGAGGAGACAATCAGATTTACAGAGGGCTCCCTGCCTCCAGAGACTCTGCTATCATATCATCTCGCTAGGGCAAAACTGCTTGTCTTAGCTCTTGATAAAAAAGTAACTTCCCTTGTCCATTTTTCAGTTAATGTGTAAACAAGGAAGGAAAGGGTAGGCTGTTAATGTGTGTAGCGCAGCGATTCTCAACCTGTGGGTTGCGACCCCTTTCGGGGTCGAACGACCCTTTCACAGGGGTCACCTAAGACCATCGGAAAAACATATATAATTACATATTGTTTTTGTGATTAATCACTATGCTTTAATTATGTTCAATTTGTAACAATGAAAATACATCCTGCATATCAGATATTTACATTACGATTCATAACAGTAGCAAAATTACAGTTATGAAGTAGCAACGAAAATAATTTTATGGTTGGGGGGTCACTACAACATGAGGAACTGTATTAAAGGGTCAAGGCATTAGGAAGGTTGAGAATCACTGGCATAGAGGTTCCGATGTGCCTAAGGCAGAGCTAGGCTCACACCCTTATTTTTGGTCCTCAAATCCATGTCTTTCTCTGTGGCACCAAGTTTGGCCAACCTTGGGTCTCGCTACACCAGTGGTTCTCAACCTTGGCTGCACATTAGAATCACCTGGGAATCTTTTTAAAATCCTGATTTCTGGGCCTCATCCTCCGGAAATTCTGTTTCTTTGTTATGGGGTGGGGCCACAACATTAGTAACAAAGAAACAGAATTTCCGGAGGATGAGGCCCAGAAATCAGGATTTTAAAAAGATTCCCAGGTGATTCTAATGTGCAGCCAAGGTTGAGAACCACTGCCTTAGACGTTGGAGGTGGCAGGGAGGGAAGCGGGGAGGGGGACAAGGGCAGCTGAGTTCTAGGGACCTGCAGGTGAGCTGAGGGCCACTGCAATTAGGGAATTCCTGGGGGCCTCACAGGTCCCCCCTAGCAGATAAAGCCTGGGATGTTTGGTTAACGTAGGAATTAATTTTATGATGAAGCTCACTTTAGGCGTCTCTCAGACCCTCTTTGCTGGCCCCTCTTATCTTCATTGCTGCTTTGACTGAGTTCAGAGCCCTGGAATTGCCCTCAAGACCCTCCTCACCCCTGACCCCAGGACAATCTATGTCTGGTCTGCTTTCTCCCTGGGGACTCACGAGGAGAGCGGTCTGGGTGTAGAGGTGAACTCTTCCAAACAGTGAAAGTGGATGGAAAAGAGAAGGTGTCCAAGGGCTGAGCCCTGGGAGGTCCGACATTTAGAGGTCAAGGAGATGAGGAGGACCATTCTGCTTTGGTCAAATTATTCCTTTTTTTTAAAAAAAATATATTTTTTATTGATTTCAGAGAGGAAGGGAGATAGATAGAAACATCAATGATGAGAGAGAATCATTGATTGGCTGCCTGCATGCCCCCTACTGCGGGGGGGGAATCGAGCCCGCAACCTGGGCATGTGCCCTTGGCCAGAATTGAACCTGGGACTCTTCAGTCCGCAGGCCAACACTCCATCCACTGAGCCAAACCTGCAAGGGCTCAAATTATTTCTTAAGAATAAATTCAATGAATTCAGCAATGTAGCAGGATACAAAATTAACACCAAGAAATCTATGGCATTTCTTTACACCAATAGTGAACTTACAGAAAGAGAGACTAAAAAAGCAATCCCATTTACCATCGCACCAAAAAAATTA
>NW_005371136.1:642824-649022 GCF_000412655.1 Myotis brandtii
GCATAACCAATGGACACAAGACACTGGGGTGTAGGGGAGGCCGGGGGAATGTCAAGGGGGGGAGGGAAGGAGACATATGTAATACTCTTTGTAATACTTTAAGCAATAAAACAAAATTAAAAAAACATTCTTATTGGTAACTTTTCTGCCTGAAGGGTGGGAGCAATATGGTTGTAAATGAATGTGTGAGTCAATTTCTGGGCAGCTTCCCCACATTGGATGTTAGCATTCAACTTCTTTTGGGTTCTGTTAGAATATGCAAATTGTCACCTTCAGATTGCTCTCATTTGCATGTCTTTGATTTTTAGAGAGAAGGAACATTCCCCACTCTGTCTACTGATTGTATTTCCCTTATGGGAATGGTTCTGTCTTTTACCTATTTATCGTTTGGAATCTTGACATTTATTTTACAAATTTGAATTAGCTATTTATGATAGATCTTAATTCTTTATGCTGTTTGATAGAAATATTTCCCCCTCTTTAAAAATTCTTTAGTAGTGCTAATTTTTATAGTGTAATCACTTAATTGTTTCAAAGCTAATAGAAAGCAAAAATTCCCTGAGAGGTGATAAACACTTAAATTTTTTGTCAGTTCTTCCTTAATTAGATTTCATATTTAAATCTTTAATCAACCAAAGTTAAGTTTGGTGAGTATTTTATTTTTAATAACTTTTTATATTATAAAATCAATAACTTTATTATAAAAAATAAGAAAATGAAGAGTAGAAAACCCCTACATTATTAACCAATGTTACCTCAATAAATTTAATTTAAAAAAACCTGATGAAGAATATACATAATTTCACCATCCATACATAGCCACTGTTGACATTTTGATGAATACCCTCCAAATTATTTTTCCTATGTATTTATTTAAAAAAATACAACTGTGCACATACTACACAAACTCCTTAATAACCTGTCTTAATATATTAATGACATATTTCAGTGGCATTAAATATTCTTTTAAAATATTATTTAAAATAACTATAGAGTATTCTGTTTATAGATGTACCATAATTAACTTAATTTCCTAATTTTTAATTAACTTTAATGGATTTAAGATATCACTATTATGAATGATGCTGCTATGAACATACTTAAGCATAAATCTTGGTTCACATTTTCAATCACTTACTTTGTTTAAATTTCTTAAAGTAGAATTGCTGAAGCAAAGGTTATAAATATATATGAATATATATATATATATATTTTGCCTTCTTACATGTACTACTAAATTAAGTAAATGCATATCATTTTATGTTCTCATCAACAGTGAATGGATAGTGCTCTCCCCTCCCACCCTACCCTCTCCCCGTATTAACATTAGTTATTAACATTTTTACAATTTGATCTTCAACTGATAAGCCAAAATGGTATAGGTATATTTTATTTTACTTTTTTTTACCAGTGTGTTAAAGTTGAATTTACCACTCCCCATTTTATTTAATATTTTCTTTTTTATAAATTACCTATTAATGATGTTTTATGTCATATACTAGTTCATATATTTTTAATCTATTTTAAATTTGAGGTGCTCATTTTGATTTTTAAAAATGATTTCAAACATACAGTATAATGAATATTTATGAATACCACCCTGCTACTCAGATCCATCAAATCCTAAAATGTTGCCATATATGCTTCCTATTTTTGTTAAGAAATAGAATACCTGTATTCCTGTGTACCTCTTTCCAATCTAATCTCATTTTTTTACCTCAAGCCAACCCCATCCTGAGTTTGGTGCCTATAATTTTCATCTATGTATATGTTTGCATCATATGTATGTAGCTATAAAATATACAATTGTAATTTGTATATGTACACATATTTATCAGCAACTTGTTTTTTTCACTCAGCCTTAGGTTTTTAAGATTTATCTCTATTGATAAAACTGTTATAAATGATCCTTTAGTCCAGCGGTTCTCAACCTGTGGGTCGCAACCCCTTTGGGGGTCGAACGACCCTTTCACAGGGGTCACCTAAGACCACCGGAAAACACATATATAATTACATATTGTTTTTGTGATTAATCACTATGCTTTAATTATGTTCAATTTGTAACAATGAAAATCCATCCTGCATATCAGATATTTACATTACGATTCATAACAGTAGCGTTAATTACAGTTATGAAGTAGCAACGAAAATAATTTTATGGTTGGGGGTCACCACAACATGAGGAACTGTATTAAAGGGTCGTGGCATTAGGAAGGTTGACAACCACTGCTTTAGTGTGAATATATCTCAATTTGTTCATCCTATTGATGATCATTTGTGTGGTTTACTTTTTTTGTTTGTTTGTTTTTCTGCTATTGCAAACAATGCTGCAATGGACTTCCATTGTCCATAAGTAGAAGCTTCTAGAGTTTACATCTAGAAGTGAAATTGCTGGTTTGTAACATGTGTCTTTTCAGTGTTACTAAATGTTGACAACTTATTCTTTAACATGGTTACACCAGTGAACACATCATCATGAAAATGTGAATGTTTCTCTAATTCTTGATAGTGTTGGATTATTTCATTTCCACCTGTTTAATGAATGCAAAATGGCATCACATTGCCTTATTTTTCATCTCTCTAATTACTGGTGAGGCTGAACATCTTTTGTATGTTACTAATCATTCAGATTTCCTCTGCTATGAATTGCTTGTCTCTTACCTTTTGCCCATCATCTTTCTATTATTTCATTAGTGTTTTTCTTACTAATTTTAATTCTCTGTGGTTACATGTGTTGCAAATACCCTCGCCCAGTCTGTTTCCTTTTTGTCTTTTCACAATGTCTGTGGTGTTTTTATTGAACAGAGTTTTAAATTTTCATGTAGTCAGATTCATCAGTCTTTTCCGCCAAGAAGAATCCTGTAGAGAAGGCAAAATTTTACCTTTACCCGCTTAGGGCTTTTTTTGGCTGAGCCTGAGCATTAAACTGACATAAGACAGACTAACAGGAGAAACGAATACAAATTGGTATGTTTTACCTGATACAGGAGCCGTCTTAAGGAAATGAAGACCCAAAGGAAGGGTGAAACTTACATGCTTTTATACTGGGTTGAACAAAAGAGGAAATTGTGGAAGAGTAACAAAACTATGTAGGGAGGATAAAGGAAGATAAGAATTATTTAAACAAGGTCTGTCTGTACAGAATTCTCTCAGCTTTTATTCTTCATGGAAGAATGTTTCTTTTCCCCTGGTACTGAGAGGGCATCTTTCATAGGGGAATTAATTTTTATCTCATGTTTTTGGAAGACAAGGGGAAATTAGAATACCTTTCTTGAATCTCCTTTTTTTCAAGTGCTCTTTAGCTCAAAGTAATCCTTATGCCAGAGTGGCATATTTTGGGATAGTCTGTTATCCTTAAACCCTTTGTGTCTTCATTTCTTCAATTTTTCTTTTAAGTCTCACCCTGCCCCTCCCTCCAAATTAGCAATTCTTTTATAAAAGGTATTCGGTGATTGGTCATAATCTTTCAGCTTTCTTTGAATTTATCTTTATTGGTTACCACACTCTTGTTACAGTTGCATTCTGTAAGCTCAATTTAAATGAATTTTCTGCCTATGTTTATTTGGCTTGGCAAAGATGAAGTAATGAGTAAGCTAGCAAATAGATGGTATTGATACTGTTGTAATTAGCTAATTATTAATAGGAAAGGAGCAAAGGGAAGATCAGACATTATAGGCATGTTCCCTGCAAAAACACTGGGGGAAGGGGACTGGACTGGGCAAAGGCAAGATAGATTCATGCCCAGTAAAGTTGGGATGACAAAGGGAAGGCATTTGGTTGTCAGTCACACCTGGGAACAGAGGTGGTTGGTCAGAATGGGTGTGCCACTGCAAACCCAGGAAGATTTGGGATACTTAATCCCCGAAATAAAGGAGGTCTCTTTTATGCTCTTGGTTCCTCTCGGCCCACTTGGCTCATGGCTTATGCTTGGCTTCCTGGCATTTGTTTGCATGCAATGGACTAGTGGACTGCAGCTAGCCTGACGCTGAACTGGACCCAGCTCCAACATGGAAGGGAAACTCTGGACCCTGGCTTTGCTTCTAGCTTTACCGAAACCCCAGCTACACTCCTTCTATGACTGGACTAAGGGAAATGGAATTTTGAAAACCCAGGAATTTAATTCCACACAAATAAAAATCACTCATTCTCCTGTGCAAGTCTCAGAAAATTCCTTTTCTCTCGGGATCTCATAAGAAGTCCACCCCAGCAGCACCCAGTGGGGAAGAGGACCCTCCACGTCGTCTGGTAACAGTGTGCACAAGACATTCTGCTCTCATGCCCTCGGTAGTCACTGCTAGCTGACTGCATTAATTTCTTTGTTTATGTACCCATATATTCACTTATCCAACAACCATTTTTGGAAACTCTACTATATTCCTGAGCCAGTTTTTTAAAAATTCTCACTTGAGTATATTTTTTTATTGATATTTTTAGAGAGGAAGGAAGGAAGGAGGAGGTGGAGGAGAGAGAGAGAGAGAGAGAGAGAGAGAGAGAGAGAAGCTGGGGCCAGGTGGGCGCCATCCTCTCTGATGGAGAGGCGGCAAAAAGCGGCCTGAGCCACACAGCAGGTTTATTTTAAAGGCCTAGATTTACATATCTAGTTCCGCCCCTGCCTGATTAACATGTCCAGCCTTATTGGGGAAGCATGTTCCCAGGGCGTGGCTGCCTATGCTCTGAGTTCAGCTGACAATAATTATAAGAAAATGCCTAAGTGCCTCCCAGGCGGCCCTCTACAATATATTTTATTGATTCTTTACAGAGAGGAAGGGAGAGGGATAGAGAGTTAGAAACATCGATCAGCTGCCTTCTGCACACCCGCTACTGTGGATGTGCCTGCAATCAAGGTACATGCCCTTGACCGGAATTGAACCTGGGACCCTTCAGTCTGCAAGTCAACACTCTATCCACTGAGCCAAACTGGTTAGGGCTGTTTCTTTTTCCTTTTATCACTACCAGGTTTTGCTTCAGGTATCTTGAGGCTTTGGTTTGTGGTATATACACACATAGTATCACTAATTTTTCTTTGTGGGTTGATTCTTTTATCATTATAAAATGTTTCTCTTTGCTCCTGGTAAATTTTTGTATGTGAAGTTTACTTGGTTTCATATTAATGTAGCAAGTTATACTTTAAAAATATTGGGGTCCATCTGATATATCTTTCTCTTCCTCTCACATTTAATCTACCTATGTGATGGTGATTGAAATGAGTTTCTTATAAACATCATACAGATTTGGAAACTTTTTAAAAATCCATTCTGCCAATTTCATTTTTTTTAAAGTTTTATTTTTTAATTTTGTGATAATTTTAAATTGAATTACATTTGTGTGGAATAATACAGACAACTTGTGCACTCTTTACTAAGTTCTCCCAATGGTAAAATCTTATAAAGGTAGTGAAGCCTGACCAGTGTGGCTTAGTGGTTGAGTGTCAGCCTATGAGCCAGGAGGTCAAGGTTTGATTCCTGGTCAGGGTATATGCCCAAGTTATAGGCTCAATCCCCAGAGTGGGACATGCTGAAGGCAGTTGATCAGTGATTCTCTCTCATCATTGATGTTTCTATCTCTCTCTCCCTCTTCCTTCCTCTCAGAAGTCAGTAAAAATATATTTTTTAAAAAATCGAGGTCTCTCCATCAGAGAAGCAGTGTCCCACCGAGACCCAGCTTTCATTCTCTTGTCTGTCTTTTCTAAATCCTTCACCGCCCCCCTCAGGTTCACCCTTGGTTGTGGTGGTGCGGCACACCTTATGTTGATTCTCTTCTTTTTATATGATTTTAAAGCAAATGCTTAGTTCACTTATTTCTCATTTCTAAAATGCATCTACATCTTTACCTTTGGGCCCTGATTTGTTCACACCCCTCTCACTTTTGATAGGTGGTGCTTTCAATTTTATAATATTCCAAAGTTATTATCATGTTCTTAATTTCCTACTAAACATTGCTGCTTAGGGGACTTTTGTTGCGGTTGTTAGAAGTTGTCACCCATTCTTTGTTGTTGTAACTGTTTATCCTATATAATAAAAGGATAATATGCAAATCGACCAAATGCTATGACACGAACTGATCACCAGGGGGCAGATGCTCAATGCAGGCATTGCCCCCTGGTGGTCAGTGCGCTCCCACAGGGGATGGCCACTCAGCCAGAAGCCAGGCTCATGGCTGGTGAGCACAGTGGTGGTGGCAGGAGCCTCTCCCGCCTCC